>NW_024044254.1:0-5529 GCF_014851395.1 Micropterus salmoides
TGGCTGTGTGTATTGTTTAAGCGTCCGGGGTCCCTGTATAGAGGATTCTCCCTCAGATTTGAGACTGACTGATTGATTGATTAAAAGAAATGATTTTAGAATAACTGAACCATTAACAACTATCGAATTAACAAAAATTTGTTTAATTACCAAGCTATACTCAAGGACCTAAAGCCTCGACTGCAAATCTTTAAGTCATGCCCGAGATCGAGGAATTATGAGTTAATATTTCTAAATATTAATTTCATAAGTGTAATAAAAATCATACGTAGACCTGCTACAACCCTAAGGACTCTAGCTTTGCGTCAGGTGCGGTAAAAATTACAAAAGGCACCTCTACATCCCAGTCCTTACACTTCTCATGACAGTAGTTCTTGAGCATGGATTTTAAGGTTTGATGCCAGCGCTTCAGAACTCCCTGTGACTCGGGGTGACAGGCGCTAGACAGAGTTGCCCAACAAGCTAAGGGTTTGTTAGTTCCCTGATTGGTTTGTACTATCTTTGGCAAACCATATGTAGTAAAAAACTTGACTTGTGCTTTGGTTAGTGACACGGCAGTGGTTCAACAGAAAGGAATGGCTTCTTTTAATCGATAGCAACACACATCATTGTAAGTGGGAACTGATTACCAACGTTGGTTTTAGGTAACCTGCCAACACAGTCAACCAGGATGTGTTCCAACAGTTCACCAACCGCGGGAACAGGCTGCAGCAGCAATAATTGGAACTCAATTATTTGCTCAACCCCTCAGCCTGTTTTTATTTTCCATTTAACTCTTTTAACCCTGATTGTACACTGTAACTTTTATTTTTTTAATGTGTATTTTTTCAATTTCCCCATGTTGCTTTTAAATTTTTTTGTATGTCCCTGTTGCTTTTGTGTTTTGTGTGAAGCACTCTGGATTGCCTTGTTGTTGAAGTGTGCTATACAAATAAACTTGCCTTGCCTTGCAGCGGGGCAGTTGGTACAGGCTGATTTGGTTTGCTTACAACTTGACAGGTTCTGCAGGTTTTAAAGAACTGTTATAGTACATGATCCAGGTTTTACTGATGCCCAAATTACCTGGTCATAAGTGCTCATGTGCCAACCATGTTGACAGTCTGCAGAGGCAACTACCTGATAAACTATCTTCTAATCTATATCCAAATCTGGATCTAAATCATCTGCTTGAGAAACCTACCTGCGCATCATTTCCCCCACTCTGTTTTTTTGACCCCGAAGTGAAGTATTTAACCAAGGAAGGATAACTTCTCTGAGCTTTTATCATAGCATCGTGAGTGAGCAGCAAAGGTGTAACAGTGTCAGACCTTCCCAGCGTCATCTGCGTGGCAAGTCACTGGATCATCACTATGGGACACGCCTTCCTCAGAAAAAGTAGAAGCAAAAAGTGAGTCAGACAGATCCATTTCTTGTGTCTGCATACGAGCTTGTGCTGTCATGGTTACGCTTGTTACCTGTTACCATTGTCTGTCCATTAGATATGTCTCAGCCTTATAAATAATTAAAGAATTTTGTAAACTTTCTGAAAACGAAGGCTACAATATGGTAACCCTAGTTCTCTTCTAAGGACAGGCTCCGCCCTCTACTGGACTTTATGGGTTCTACCTCCTCCAATCACACGCATGCACTTGCCCGCTGAAATTTTATCGTGCACGTAGCCAACCAATAGGACATATTGTAACCTTCGTTCTATCTCACACAGGCTCCGCCCTCTACTGGACTCTATGGGTTCAGTGGAGCCCAATGACTGTCCGCCCTGGCCGTGACAAGCCAAAGTCCACCACACCAACCCGGTTGGCTACAAGTTGGCCACAGGCCGGCCAAAGCCCTGACCACCGCATCACCTAGTGACAGAATGGTGGGACACCCCTGAGAAGGCCACTGGACCAATAGGGGCTTGGCCTGACCATTAACACCTGCACTGCCCTGACTTCTCACTGAAACGTCAGGCACTACCAGTGTATGTTCCCCCTCTACACCCAGTAGTCACCAGATCCTCACTTTTCAAATCCTAGGTCGCACTTGCGAGCTGGATCCCGAGAAGTAGCCCGACATATCCAAGACATAGAAAAGCACAAACGGGCACAGTAATGGCCAAGATGCCATTGTGCAGATCTCTTCGACACACACCCCTCAGATAAAGGGTCGTAGACACTTCCACACTGGAATGTGTACGCACAGCTAATGGTGGGTCTGTTCCCGCCCCTGTCCAGGCTTGGGAGATTCACTCACAAAGCAAGCTGGCCAGGCTCTTCTTGGACAGGGTTTTACTCACTGCACAGAACACACAGATCACTGAAACAGACGAAAAGCTGACCAGTGCATCGAATGGGGGCCATGTGCTCTACATAGGACATTAGCCTAGCACACATGGACACAACAGATGCACTCTCGCCTCCCTGCACCTTAAGTGGGGTAGGGGGATAGAAAGCATCCAGATTTATTGTCCTGGACCTGAACATGCTCCTTATGTTCTTAAGAACAATGGAGGTGTGTTGTCTCAATCTGGCTGTACTGTGGGCACCAAAAACCAGCATGCAGCTGGGGTGAACCGACAGGCACACAGCTCACTCACCTTCTTAGTAGGGGTGAGAGCAAAGCGCAGGGCTGTTCAAGAGATAGTATTTTCAATGAGGACTGCTCCAGGGGCTCATAAGGTGCAGATATTAGAGCCACCAACACAAGCAGCAAGTCCTACTGAGGCGCAGAGAGACACGTCACCGGTCGATGTCTTCTCACACCCTGCAGAGAGCGTATCACTAGGGAGTGGGTGAAGACTGTTCTGTCACCAAACCCCCTGTGACAGGGGAGATAGCTGCAGCACGACAGCCCCTTCTCCATCAGACCTTGCAGGAAAGAGAAAACGGATCCCACCGAACAGGTAGGCAGATCCGTCTCCCTCTCAATGCATCAACGCTGAAAGCCCAATCATTTAGCTTTACAGCAAGATGGATGGTCTGTGCGACCTCAGCGAACAGACCAGCCTGAGTCTGCCTCTCCACAATTTTAGAAGAAAAACCTGGAGAGGCTGGTCCAACACCAGCATTGTGCATTTGAAGCCTCACCCTTGTGACAGATCCCCCAGACCATAGGTACAGGCCAGGGCTCTGTCACTGTAGGCTGTGTCACTCTACCAGAATGACGAGCCTGTGGACCACCAAGCGATGAGCTGCAGCAGCTGGGGGGGAGCTCTCTTCACAATTGATCGCAACCCCAGGCTGTTGAGGTGCAAAATCAACTGGGCTGTGTGGAGATCACTCAAGGCCCTTCGCAAAGATTGCAGTGCGATGCATCTGCTGAGTGTGTGGGGGGGTATCGAGTAGTTGACAGGGAGCCTAATGTATTTGTAGGCTACCCCATGAGAGGAGAAGCCTAGAAATTCCCTGTTACTGTGTCACCTCTACATGAAATGGGCATCTTTCAGGTCGATGGCGGTGAACCAGTTGCCCGGCTGCACTGGCTCCAGCATTTTCTTGATCATCAGCATGTGGAAATGCCCTCTTGTCCATTATACTGGTTATATATGGCTCAGAAGCCTCTCGTCTTTTTGGGGACCAAAGTACAGCATGCAGCGGCGTCGCCGTTCTGCATGAAAATGTGTACACTACAATGTGTCAGGACAGGGCATCCTCCTCTCCACTGCAGCGAGCTGCTGCTGGGAGAATGAATGCTGGACGCCCGGGCCTCACCCACCCTCTCACTCGGTTCTGACCGGGAGAGTGGCGTGGGCCGCGGGGCGAACCGTTAGCTTAGCCGTTCAACATGGCTAGCTCAATGGGATGGGGTTGGTGGTGGGGAAGTAGCACTTCTAAGAATGTAATGTGTTTCTAATAAACAGTTTAACATTCACAAGCATCACCACAGTGTCCACACAAGCAGCACATGTTGAACACAAGGCTGCAGGGCGAACCCTTAGCCTCACCCCAGGGGTTAACGTTAGCTCTTTGATGAGAGAAGCTAACTTAGCTCTTTGAGGAATGAAATAAACATCTTTTACTCAAAAAACAGTTTCCACATTCTCAAAAGTCTTACTATATGTTATATGTAAATTATGTGCATTTCCTATAAACACCATCCCCATATTTCAGGGATCTACAGAATGTTCATTCTTTTTGTTCATTGTCTTCACCGTGCAGGTCGATCGCCTGCGCTGCTTATCTGTGAAGGGCACGTTCACACGCAGCGCTGTTATAGATGTTATAGCCTAGTTATATTCTAAACACAGCTTGAATTTAAATGCAGCATACAATTTACAAAAAAGACTGACTGTTGTAGTGTTTTATAAGCGGTAATAATAATAGCCTCATAATGTCGGCTAGTTCTTACTGTTCTGCTTGTTTTTTCGGACTCCATCGGGCATCCAGAGAGTAACATATAGCTACAAAAGTTTGAAAGTTCAAATAAAAGTAGGGTATTTATTGGAAAGAAACGATTATTATCAATTCCAAAATTTATAGTAGATATTTTCCCTACGGAAAAATGCATAATGATCAGTTTTGCTAAAACATAGTTAGCATTGGAAAAGTTATAGCCGGTCAGAAACCACACAAGGGAGCCGCATGCTCTCTTGAAGGGACCACAGAACACATCTCTAACACAGCGAAAAAATAGGCTACTGCAGCATTAGTTTTGATGATCATGTAGCCTACACAAAAGCTATAAGCAGCAGCTTTTATGCATGTTTACTTCATACACGTGGATCGTTGTCAGATAATGACCCGTCAGATATAGAATCAGCCTAGGACACATCGCTCAGCCCCTATGGCGAGTGGATAGTGCCACGGATAACCTACCAAAGGAGACCGCTGTGTGACAGCTACGTGTGGAGAGGCTACTCCGTCGCCAGTTCACAATGTAGTTGATTAGGCTTGAATTTCTCAAATGGCTCAAACTTCATCTTTTTTGTTTTAATTGGCAGTTGGCAAACTAGCCGAGAGGTGCAATACCGCAACCAACTGGACTGGAGTGTGGAACCAGAGGCTATTTTCAATAAGTACATGTTCCAGCCTTTTTGTCATTAAAAGTGTTGCTCTAAAAATACTTGAAAGTACAAAAATAAATTTACACAATAATCCAAAAGGAAGGTAATATTTTAAGCAATATATGAATATAATATTTATCCAAGATATTAATCAACTTAATGTAAGTTATGTCAGCTGAGACGTTTGTACTTAAAAAATATGACAACAGTACTTTAACATTGTTAGTATGATGTCCTTTGTAATTCAAAACCAAAAGGAAGCATGAAAAAATGTTCAACATATTCCCCCTCCAAATCACAAAACGTTTACAGTTGTGAAATAAAAAGGATCTCTGAACGAGTTTGAGTTTCCGTGTTAAATGAACTCCTTGAGGCAAAACAGTTTACTCATTTTAACCTCTCTCCTATAAAGTAAAATAATCATCAAATTTCTACAAATGGCTCATCAGGCTACAAAAGGAGTGAACATTGGCCTTCTCATTGTTACAGAGAAGTTGACAAGCAGGAGTTGCTGGTAAAAGAAATTGCGGATGTCGCTGTTGCCCTGG
>NW_024044255.1:0-6480 GCF_014851395.1 Micropterus salmoides
AGGAATTAATGCTACACGTCCGCGAGATGCAATTCCGCACATGAAAGTGGGGGCAGTATGTTGATCTGACCAGCAGTTCAGCGGCAATCTCCTGTTCCGCGCACCAGCCCAGGTGGAGACGGTATGCAGTTGGTTTTCCAACCATCATTAAACGCAGAAGAAGAAGAAGGTCAGCAGCAGACTTGAAAAAGGGATGTTTACAGTAAAACTCCCGGAGCTCGTCCGCCATTACCGAGATCGCTATGATGTCTCATTAAAATCACAACCAGCTCAAGTGTCGCAATGTTTCGTTTGTTTACGATGTGCAAATCTGGAGGTTGTCAAGGAAGATGATCCGGTCCTGGTCTGCACCCTAGTGGATCCAGGTTTAATCCTCCAGGTACACGCAAAGTACGCAGGCAAGTATGTGAACAATGCCGTTTGCATCATCGACGCCTGTCTACGCCTATGCATTGTTAAAAAGCAAGTATATCCAGACCTTTAGGGCCCATCCACACTACTCCATTTTGATTAAAAACAGAGTTTTAAAAGGTATACGATCTCAGTCCACACCAGCGTTTTAGCTAAGAGTTGATCTCTGTTTACATTGAAATTACGGAAAACGCACTTGTAGTGGCCCTTCACGTACACTAAAAATATTTTCATAAAAATACCAAATCAAGTCAGTTGCATCGTGTTTCTACTTTGCATGACTTATGAGACCGAATCAGAGAGCAAAACATGAGTGTAGCTGTTGAAGGAGGCACACAACAGCATCCTCTGTTCCTCTTTTGGCCTTGTAGTTAAAATGGTAGGCGTATAAGCTGTGGGCAGACAGCTGGGAGGATGGTGTTCAGTAACAGTTTCTCAAAGCATTTTGCTATTATGGAGGTGAGTGTGGGGACAGTTGCTACTTACTAGTGATTCCTTGAAAACTGAGTGTAGAACAGTTGAGAGCTCCAGGGCACAGTTCTTGAGCAGCCAGGGGCGGTCAATTTCATTACGATGAAGACCTTCAAGAAACTTTTTATGACACAAGTTTGTATAAGCAAGGTACCACTGCACTGAACAACACCAGGTCAGGCAAGCCTGAATCAGTCAGAATGCTAAAATAGTAAAATATATTAATCAAAAACTAAAATGCAGTCTCGTAAAATAGAGCAGCGTGTATGTGTTTGCATAAAAATCAAATTACTCATCTTCAGCTCTGAGTAGGCCTATTCCTGGCTCAGCTCCCCTGTGCTGGGTCCTGCGTCTGCTTGAACTAAAGCTAAATATGAATGAGAAGAGCATCAGTAACACAATAATCCATTCTCTAATTCTTTCTTTGGATAATTGCCTAATGCATATTGTAACAAAGTGTGGCTGCTCGGGGTGGGTAGGCTCCTGAGCAATCTTTTTCACGCAGTGGTGTAGTTCATGTTGTCAAATCTGGCATAAAAGTTGTTTAGGTCTCTAGTGAATGAGTTGGGGTCAGTGCGTGCAGGAGTGCTGGCTTTTGACGTGGTGCCAATTAGTGTTTTAACTTTCTGAAATGCCTGTCTGGTGTTCATGCTGCCGAAATCCTGTTCTAATTTGTCCTTGTATGATAGATTAGCCTTTATAATTTTTGCTTGTTGTTTCTCCTTGAGTTTGAGTTTTTTAATTGGTTTCATCCATGGTCTGAAGGGATATTTTCTTACAGTTTTTACTGGGATTGTGGTTGTCATGCAGAACTTGTTGAAGTCAGTTATTGCCTCAGTTTTTCAAATCCATGTCACTTTCAAAAGTCCTCCAGTCAGTGCATGCAAGGGACCGCTGTAGGTAGCCTGATCCCCGGCCTGCTAGCCCCCAGCCTGTTCCCCGGCCTGTTCCCCGGCCTGCTAGCGCCGCTGGCCCCCAGCCTGCTAGCCCCCAGCCTGATCCCTGGCCGACTAGCCTCCAGTTTGGTCCTGACCCCCAACCCGCAAGCGCCGCTAACCTCCAGCCTCCAGCCTGTCCCTCCTGGCCTCCAGCCGGCTAGCCCCTTGCAGCCTGTTGCACCAGCAATACGTAAGTTCTACCTTAAGTTAGGGTGCAAAGTCCACACTAAACAATACGTTGAAACTAGTTAGTTTGAGACTTAAGTTGTGTCGATGTTTGGTTGCACCACCGAGACATAAGGTGCATCTTAGCTACTCTGGCGTAAAGTCCATACTAATCAAAACAGTGTCGCAGAAAATTACGTTTACGCATCCCATGGCCAATCAGTGAACTGCACTATTCTAAACAGTTTATTACGGTTTTGTCATCTGTTTGTCTCTCTCTCTTTCAACGTTTGCAATACTGAAGAGGCTAACGGCTAAAAATAGCAACAAAACAACAAAAAGGGACCTATACAAGGAAATATTATGATTAGGTGATAACTATGAAACCTTAATCTACAGCTAGTCTCAGTGACATCGAGTGGTAAAACCGTTACCTACAACATAGACGTAATTTAACGGTGCCCGTAACAAACGGTAAAGCATAATGGGCAGATGAAATTGTAACATTATAACTTATATATGCGTAGGAGCCATTATTCCCCTCATATTTCAAAATCTATGTCTACGTTGTCCTCGACTGGCTTTAGCCCCGCCGGGTCCTGCCGACCCCCGGCCGACCCCCGCTCCTCGTACCCTGTTGGAGAGGTCGTCTCGCCCCTTAGCCTGGACTCCATGGTTCCCCTGGTCCGCCCTCAGGGCCGCCCGCCTGAATCCCCTGGTTCCCCTGCTCCGCCCTCGGGCCGCCTGCCTCAACCCTCTGGTCCCTCTGCTCCGCCCTCGGGACGTCCGCCCGAACCCTCTGGTCCCTCTGCTCCGCCCTCGGGACGTCCGCTCGAACCCTCTGGTCCCTCCGCTTTGCCCTCGGGACGTCCGCCTGAACTCCCTGGTCCCCCAGCTCTGCCCTCTGGCACCCAGTCTGGCCCTATTTCCCCAGTTCAGCCCCTCCGTCCTGACCCTTCCCAGCCCTGAAACCCTCTCTGAAGTCCGTGTGTTTTGTATTGGACCCTGGACCCCCACCAGCCAGGCCCCAGTGCGATTTTCTCCCCCCGACGTACTTCTGCCAAGCCCCGCCTAGTCTATTGGGAGGGCTGCCGGGAGGTGTCCGTTGAGGAGGGGGCCCTGTTGTGGTGGCAGCCTGGCTGACTGTGAGTGTCCTGGTTTTTTCTCCTTTACATCAGTTATTCTGCCTTTTCCTTGGTTTTCTCTGTTCTCTGCCTGCCTCCCTCTGTCTCCTCCCCTGTGTGTGCTCTCTCTCTCTCCCTCTCTCCCTCTGCTCCTGAGCCCAGCCAACGACCTGCACTTGCACCTCATCAGCCACCTCGTCAGCCTGCCACACCTGCCAGTTATCAACCTCATCCCTGCCTGTATTTCAACCCCGGTTCTCCACACCATCCTTGCTTGATTGTCATTGCTACATACCCGGTGCCACCTCTGCATTCAGGCTCTCATGTTTTTTTGATTTCTCTCAATTTCCCTGTGCTTTGTTGCCTCCGTTACTAACCCAGTCACTCTGTCTGTTTCCCCCGAGGTCCACTCACCCTTGTCCTCTGTCCAGTCGGCTGGGCTCTTCCTCCAGTCCCCTCCTCCTCAGACTACCCCCACAGCGTCCTCCCTTGCCTCCTCGCTTCCTCAGCCCCAGTGTCCCCGGCTCCCTGGTCCCAGTCTCCTCGATTCCCCGTGCCTGCGTTTCCCCGGCAATCTCCTCTCCCTCGACTCCAGTCCCTAACCCCCTTTTCTCAATAAAACCTGCTTAACCGAACGTTGCATTTGGGTCCACTCTTTCCCCACACCACCCCTTAACAGTTACCATCTAGTGCAGATGGTGGTGATGCTGCAGTGGATAAGACACATGGCACATGAGACCTGGGTTCAATTCCACACAGTGACATATCCACCAATATGTCAAGACACTTAATCCCTAGTGGCTCAGTTTAGTACCTTGAGCTGCACAGGGTGGCTGGAAGGGTCGGTAACCCTCGGTGCAACCTGCAATTGTGAAGCAGAAATGCTTCTCCTCCTTAAAGCCCAACAGGACAGTTTCGGCGAAGACTACCACACACTTAAAGCTGGCAAGCCTGTGTCTACAAGAAGCCACCTACTGCCCCTAGCTCTGGAGTTCGACATGCGCGTACATGTCTCTGAGACGCAAGCCCTCCAATGTCAATGGTATCTGGTCACAAATATACTTCATATGGTAAGGTGAAGTGGTTGCTTCACAGAGTCTCATGCATAGACTGTATATAAAAATGGACGTGGTGTCTGTGACGTCACCCGCTGGTTTCTGAAGTTCTGCAGTTTTGAAGCCCGAATTGGGCGGAACCAGTCGTTGCCATATTGGCAGCGCGTCACTCCCGGATAACCAAAAATGGGCAAAGCGCTTGGTCATGGGTGGAGCTGAGGTCACGTGTTGCTGAAACCACTCCGCTTGGTTGACGTAAAAAAGTAAAAATGTTTTATAAACGCCAACACGCAACAGTGAATATGAAAAAAAACATGTCACTTATAAACATGCATTTATACGCACGTGCACAAAATTAAACTCACGCATTCCTGCAGGAACATTAGTGGGAACAGTCAAAACACAGATGTGATGATTATCTGTCTCTCAGTCAAGGATTTTAAAACTCTGGACTAATGCAAGATGTAAAGCAGTGACATTGACTATAAAAATATTGATTAGCAGAGCAGACTGGGCAATATGAATGGACACATTTCAGTAAATAAACATCATGTATTCATTCATGTCATAGTATAAATAGTATTTTACTTTTGAAATGTATTAAAGTAAACCTTGGGGAGCCAATTTGAATTGCTTGATGGACCTGATAACATTAATGTAGAATAGAGCCATACTATTCAGCAACCCTCTGCCTATGGTAAGGTGTGAATTATTTTGGAGCATTATAGCCTAAATTGTTATCATTAATTACTAGAGCAATGGTGGTCTACATTGTCATCATTTAAAGTGTTATTTATAGTGTAAAGTTAGGATCACAGTGTTAAAACTCTATAGCTGTGTGTGCTCCTTTCTGTATCTAACTGTCCAGGCTCAGCAGTAGCACGTGTGTGTGAGCAAGCTTGTGTGCTTTGGGAGAAAAGGGAGGGAGCACAGTGAGGCAGCATCAAAAACACTTGCAAAGGAAAATATAGAAGAAGATTTTGTGAAAATTGTATTACAAACATACATCAATATAGTCCATCACAGTAAGAATGTCCTGTTTCTAGCACTGAGCACAAACAACACAGATTTATTCCACAAAAGTCAGGTTATGAAAGAAATGGCATGATCAAGCGGAGTGCATGTAAAAGACAGAGAGGAGGAGCAGCAGTCAGGGACTTTCCCACCAAATGCTTAGGCACGTGAAAATCTTGGACTGGATTCAGGTGCAGTAGGAAAGAGAACCAAGAGATGTGTGAAGCCAAGAAACAGAGCTATAAAAGGAGGTCCAAAAGGTGGTGAAAGTCAGTTGTTACATGGTTTTCATGTTGACTCGGGTCTCTGTTCTGGTAACAGAATGGGGCTCTATTTTGCACGATCTCTGACACACTTCGGTGGAACTTTTGTATTCTAATTGGTGTCTGTTTTTGTTGATAATAAAATGTTGGTAAAGGTTCAAGCTTTCTTATCTGGCCCAAGTCTTGAATTTTTACACGACAAAGGACCCACCCAATCTCACCTGATCTCATTCACTCCTAATCAGTGGTCTACTTTATAAGCTCCACTTTATGTTTAGCAACGCCCCTTCTTAAATATTAACCTTCAACATCTTTAGAATATGAAAAATACTACAGGCCAAATACTTACTTGAAAACTGCAATTTTACAAAGGTGGGCCTCAGAGGGTAAAAAGGACAATGTGACCTAAACTTTCTTCTTTTTTTTTTTCTTTTTGTCCTGAAGTAGGGTCAACATGTGCTTGAATCTGAGAATCACTGGGAGCAACCAGGTGATGACAGAGTTGCTGCTGCCTGAATTTCCATCCAGACAAATAGTATGCACTTGACACACAATTGTGATGACGGTCGTTCTAGAGTGACGACAGAGTTGCATGAATTCTGATTTGACTGTCCAGACTGAGTTTGCATTAAAAAAATCCGACTTCTGTCTGATTTTGACCACACATGGAATTGGCCCAAATCCAACTGGAAAAGACCAGATTCCATGTGACTTGGGCTGTGCACATACGTGAAAAAAACTCAGATTTGGGTCACTTTGGCCTGCAATCTGAACTCAACCAAAGTCCTGTCCCATCTCCTAGCTTGCCTCTGTTGCACTGTTTTCAGTAGCACAGACTCATCTTATGTTATGATTGAATTAAATTGTCAATTACTTATGTTTATGCCATTTTATATTTTAACAGTTTAAGAACCAGGAATAAACCTTTGCACAAGACAGCTACTTCATTTTTGCAGCAGGCAGGAAACATAAACATGTCAAAGTGTGTTGCAGTCAAAACCACTGCAGTTATTTTAATTTTGTGTTAAAGGGAAGGAAG
>NW_024044256.1:0-23576 GCF_014851395.1 Micropterus salmoides
TAACCTCTGTCACTTTTGTCGTACTCATACAGCATAACAACATCATTCCTTCTCCACTGCTTGTTTTCTTGCTAGCATAAACAAACAATATTTCCTGAATGAGAGGTCAATCCCACCCCTTCTCTCCAACTGGCTGGACATTGGAGAGCCTTGTGATTGGACGTGTCAAAGTTAAATAGATTGAACTGAAAGAGGCAGGTCAATTTGCTACCAGAAGCAAATGTGTCTCGACCTGAATCAAATTACATATGAAAATGCATGCAAATGCAAAGGTTTATTTGCACATTAAGAAAATATAAAATGCAATTAAAATATCCATCCATCCATCCATCCATCGTCAACCGCTTACAGGGTCGCGGGGGGCTGGAGCCAATCCCAGCTGACATCAGGCAAAAGGCGGGGTTCACTCTGGACAGGTCGCCAGTCCATCTGAAAGCAACACAGAATGCCTGAGAGCTGCACTGACCTATATTAATATTTTGAAATGTTACTTGCCACCTGAATTTTGTGTTTCCTTTTACATAAACAAAAACATTTCCACCATAAGTTCCTGCAGAAACATTCACCAGAATGCAGGAAATGAAGTGTTTAATGATAAAAATTTCCTAGGGGAGGTCCCCCCCCGACCTCCGGCTCATATAGTTCAGCATTGAGGATATATTTAAAAAACTGTTTAAGTATCTTTTCATCTTGTTCTCGTGAACCTAATATCGTGTATCGTGATGTCTCACACGCTAAGCGTCTCTTCACACCCCTAATCTGAGCCCTGTGTCCCCACCAATTTTCAACACAAAGTGACACCCTTGCCCAACATACACAAATATTAGGATCAAGTTAAGGATTCAATGACATTTGGATGTGTTAGGAGGAGCTGGGGTTCGATCAACTTTTGTCCACTCCTGATTAGAACAAAAGTCTGAAATTCTTTCATGTACATATGCTCACACGCTGCCCCCAAAATGTGTAACTCTTTTATTATCTGTAGTCTCTACAAACACTGCACCCTTTCTCTCTCTCCCTGTGGCCTTTGCCATTTGGTTCACTTTTGGCTCACAGTATAGTGCAAACATTTCCCCACCCCCCTCCCACACAGAAAACATCATTCAGTACTTTCTTTTTTTTTCTGCTGATGAAACAACGATGACTAAACTGCTTCACACCTTGCCCTGAGCTCTGTTCCACACACTGTAATTACTTCAAACAAAAGCAGCCCACAATGTTGTGCGAGTATGCTTTAATTGTTGCACATAACCCACAATGCGTTTCCTTCTCTCTGCTGACTCATCTGGACAGGAGGTGGTTAAAGAAGATAAGATGTTAAATCTGTTGATATACATGATTGGGTTTTTTTGTGGTGGGACTACCTTTGCAATTATAATAATGATATATGGCAATAGTACAAGGTAATTATGACAACAGGTTAATGCTACAAATGTGTTCTGGTGCTCTGAATAGAGCTTTTATATCATGTTTTCAAATTAAGTACAGGCTTAAATAAGTTTAGACAAGCTAAACAAGAAAATTAAAATTAGATTTGTATTATACTTTGATGATTTCTTAATCTTGTGAGGGAAATTTGGTTATCCATAACACAAATTTCTTTGTTGATTGGCATGCTGAAAAAGAAAGAAAAACATGATGTCAGTGGGACTGTTGAAGAAGATAGTGCAGTATAATAAATTGGGGCCAAACTACCATATGATTATGTTGTAAGTTGATAGTGCATTTCCAGCGTCTGTCCCTTTGTAACTACTCTTGGCCAACATAACATAAATTGTGCAGCCAAAGTGACTGGACTATGCCAGTTTTGGGGAAGTGTGTCTTCAAGATTACAGCCAAAGTTGTCAGTCTTGTGAAATAGCATTAGCTAGAGAGAAACACGGATGAATATTTGGCCCTGAGGTGTTGTCGACCCCCAGTTTGTTTTGTCTGAAAAAATCTGGGACCAGAAGTTAGTTGGAGAGAAGATTTACAGGTGAAGCTGTGGAACAGGGGCTGTAAAAGTAAACAGGGAAGGTGATATTTGACTTTAACCCTCACACACACATTTCTTACATGAAAGCCAGACAGACATGTCTGGTAGCACTCAGGTATGACAATGCTGTGGCGGGCGTCTCAACAGACACGGTGAGTCACACTCTCCAGCAGCAGTCCCATCTAGAAACCAACCTGCGGGTGCAAAGATGTAAAAACACACTGTCTGAGGCTTTTCAGATACAATTGCCACACCTGTTTGAGGTAAGAATGTGTCAGCTAGTCTAAGGAAAGCATGCGCACACAGACAAACATATAGTGCATATAGTGCAGTCTGAAAATATTAGAAGGGCACACTTTTTCATTGTTTTATTTCCCCTCCACCACATTTCATACGAAATTAAATGTCTATGAAGGTAGAAAGATATTACTTTTATGGGTGTCCACCCATAGGTGAAAAGTATAGCCCTCTGCATACATAGCGTCCCATTTTTAAGACAATGCACCAGGAAAATGATTCTACAAAATACACAAACTATTAAATGTTCTTCAATGACCAAGTAAGTCAGCTTTAACTGAGGATGTATTTTACCTGTTGAGACTTCCTCAAAACAGGACAAGAATGTGTCAGCAGGACAGGACCAGTAGAGCATTACCATGGAAGTTTGACACCAAATATTAAACATATATTACATTCATAAATTTTGTTTCCCTAAAACTGAGGGTTTGTGTAAAATCCACAATTCCTACATTTTTCATCTGGTGTGGACATAAACTCCCTCAAGTTAAAGGTGACAGCCAGCATTTCAAATTTAATGTGCTGGACTACAGAGCCAACACAACAAAATATGTCATTGTCCTCCTTACAAGCTGTACACGAGACATAAATATTGTACATGTGCTCTCATGCAATCTCCCTGCAGATGTAAGAGATATAACTGAGGTGTAATATGTTTAATCTTTTGAACAGCTAAAAGACGAACCCCACCACAAAGAACAGAAAATCTGTTGTTTACGATACTCTGTAGAGTTTTTATTAATGTTTTTAGGAGTGGGTTCCTGTTCTGTTAGTAAAGCAATGCATTAGGAAGGTAGAAGAATTCTTCCAAAAATCAGCTTTGCAAATGTTGAGGAAGGCAGAGTTTTCCACATGTTTATTGGGCGTCAAGGAAACACACAATTAGTTTTGGTGAGTAACAGGGAACATGAGCTTAACTGTACTTGTTTACAAAGAATTAAACCTCCTTTAACGTGGCCCCCAGACTACCCCCACAGTAGTCTTATCTCTTGTTTGATTTCCAAGATTAAGCTCAATGTCATTAACAGCAGTATCTATTTATGTTGTAAACCATTATTTCTAGTAGGTTGAACATGAAATTTGATCCAGAGGCAATCAATATGAAATATCCCCAGAGGCTGCTAAGCTCTTCTTCTCTCTAATGGATCTTCTTGTTTACAGTAATTACGCTAATGTCCCAAAAGTAATGTGGTCATACTTAACTGACTGGACATTTCAGAACTACAGTTACCGCACAGAGGTCATTTTCAGGCAGAAGAGTGGGAGATTAGCCGAAACTTTGCACCAGACAACACTCTGATAGTTTTATCAGCTAAAGCAGGAGAGCCCCTAAAACAAACACGTAGCCAAAGCAGGCGGCAGTATTAATCGTCAGTGTTTGCAGTATGTCTGCACAGATAAGAAGGAGGCAACGTGATTAAGTCTACCTCTCCACTGGGTTATTATGACCTCTGTCTTGCAACCTGTAGCCTTGTTAATCCTTGTTAAGTGATAATGTGTGGATCCCTGTTAAAGTGTGGTTTGGCTTTAAAAGCATACTTTTTTCAATGAAAAGCTTGTCACTTAATATTCAGATACAGGATGATTAATCCTTAAAAACGTTGATATTTTGAAGTTACGGAGCTTGAAATAGTTCTTAGCGGCAACATATAATTGATGCTTGATGGTTGATGTCTCATTTGGAAGTGAAAATCATTTCGATGTACTCATATACATAACATTTTAGAGAACTTACCGCAAAATATGAATAAAAATAGTCTTTTTTGCTCTTTAATCTGAAGAGTGGTGGTAATTATTTAACTGTAGAGCCTCTCTGAAAGGTTTTATGGTGTTTTAGGGGAGGCGAATGGAGGCAGGGAAGTGAATAATTCAAAAACCCACAATCCTCAGTCTCTCACCTTGCGTTAAGGAGGTTCTCACAGAACGTTTCATCCCTCTAATCTACAGGCTCAATCTCAGTTTTGTAATCTTGTGGCTCTTCAGGAACAGATTTGGGGCCCCCTTGGAAAAGAAAACCCACCTCCCATCCACCCTTTATTTCCCAGCACAGGGGTAATCTCTCTGCTAAGCCACCCTCCTGGCCACACCGCAACACACCAAAAACTCAAATACACACAGGCACAGGCACAGGCACGCAAACGAAGAAGCACGCACACACACCCTGCCACCCATCATCTATCTCCATCTCTGTTGAAATCTGATCACCCATCTCCAAATGTAGGTCTGTCTGCTGTAAATAGATAGATTTTGCTACAGCTATTGACACTCTCTAACACGAGCTCAGGGCTTAAAGGATTGTCCTGTGAACACAAGTCAATACATTTTAAAGTCAATATGTGTGTGTGTGTGTGTGTGTGTGTGTGTGTTTGTGTGTTTTTCTCCATTTGTTGGTTGCATTGATTATTTCCACATGACAGGAGCCACCAACCAAGAGGAGCGCTGAGCCTGTAAAACATGAGCCTTGGTATTCCTATACATGACATAGAAAATAAAACTGAGCAGCGGAGATGTTTCTGACTCTAAAATTATAGTTTGTAGAGTTATTTTTAAGAGAGCGATATGCCAGAGGGATACAGTTCTTCATCAATCACACTGCTTTTCAAAGCTGGATTGTCAAGTTGTTGTTATGGACCACTGGTTTTTGTGGTTGCTCAGACAATAAAAGTGCTAGTGTGTGTGATATCTTTAGGTTGTATATTTGGGGATTGTGGTTGCAGGAATGCTAATCGATTCTTTAGTCTTCCACAGAGTCTCTGTCAGGCTCAAGTTACTGTTGCTACAGCTGTTTAGGGTTGTTGTTCTTTGCTGTTGCGCCCGACCTGCAGCTACAACCTCTAAGCCTAAACACACACACCCACATATATACACACACAAACACACACGTGCACACACAGAGCTCACCGTGAGAACCAACCGACTCCAGCAAGACACTGAAAAGGCATTCAAAAAATGTGTCTGAAAATTACATTTTTGAGGACAAGGAGACAAATACTCACTGTATTATTTTTATTTATGAATGTGCTTCAATAAGTTTCAAAATCCCAAAGTATATGAAGATTCTCTGTTATCCAGCAGGATGTTGAGAAGCACTAAGTCAAAGGTAACTGGGTTTGCTGCTTGTTACATCATCTCAAGTGTCTATTTTTGTGAAGCCGTTAAGCGAAAACTTATAAGCTTCACAACACAGCACCATCAATGTGTAAAGGCTTTTCTGAGACAGTTTTCAAGTGGATGTGGCATAAAACTTATCATATCCTGTTGCCAGTAGGTAGCACTATGACTATGAGTCAATGTTGGCATATGAATGTGTGTTTGTAAAGTTTGGTACAGATGTGAACATGTACACTAAAGTCATAACAATTTCCTGTTTCATGGCGAATCCTTGATTTTCGAAGCCAAGCCATGGACACACTTTGATGAAACCTCACAGATAGCCCAACTTTTCACTGTCAATGCTTTTAGATTGCACAGCTAAAATTTGAAGTCGATCGGATTAATTCTGTAGTAGGAGTTCATTAAAGTACGGAATATGTAAATTGCTAAAAATTACCATCTAATCCAAAATCTCTGACTTCTTGTTTGGTTTAGGGTATTGCTCCAGGGAGCTTTTTCATAGGTGGAGACATGATACATCTGGCACAAAAATGTAATATATTTCAGAGAAACATGGCCCAGGGGCTGGTCTTTACGGGGCGCTAGTAAGCCATTTTGCCACGTCCATGCATGAAAATATATGACACGTACATTTTGGTGGGACTTGAATTTTATGCAAAGTTTCATCAGTTTTCGAGCATGTTTAAGCTACCAAAAACAATTCCTTCAGTTTCAGTAGGGTCCTTGCATGTTTCATTCAAGAAACATAAAGGAAAAGAGAAGACATGATATTTGCAGGTTTTTTCTACCACATCAGTAACAGCCCTCATACATCACAGACTGATCATGCATCCATTCCCAGCAAATCGAGCCTGGAGGACCAGTGGCCCGTGACATAGCCAAGTCGGAAATTACACATTGATGCACAGCAGGAGACTTCACTGCTCCTGTTTCTCATCATGTATGATCAGTGCAGGTATGGAAACATGCAGGGTTGGAGCGTAAGAGAGCAGCCATCTATTCACAGCTACACAAGTCCATATGGCTCGTCTTACACCCTTCTCTTCCTCTGCTCCTGCAGGAGCCGTGCATACCCCCATCCAGCCTGTCATCAAGATGTCATTAAAGCCCCTCCGTCTCTCCTTCGGCTGGTCATTCTTTTGCTGCCCCCACCCAACAGAAATTCCTGCGTTCCTTTGCATGTTGCTTTTCTTTGGAGTCGTCGTTCTTCTGTCCATCTCTATTTCCGACATGGGAATCTGGAGTGTCACAGTCTGTCTGGCTGTATAGGTGGTTGGTGAGGAGATGTCGTGGAGTAGACTTGATAGGGAGTTGACGGAGGTTGTCAGGAGGTAGAGTAATTGTGGTACAAGACTGTTAAGGGGAGTTGGTCTTTATGAGTCAAATAAGAATTATTCTGAACTGTTAAATATTGTCTTAAAATTTGTGTCTTGTTATGTCACTTCGTTTTCCCAATTGTCAGCCAATTCAACCTAGACACAAGCAATTTCTTGGTGAAAACAAAATCAAAAAAACATAAAAACATAATTTTAAGGAGTAAAAGTCTGATGGTAAATCTGAAAATCATTTTATGAAAATGCTGGTCTACTTGTAGCTTCTCATCACACGTTAAACCTTTGTTTCTGTCTAGCATCATGTCTGGTCTGTCTGCGCAGGTGTGTGGAGACACCTTTTGGGGAATGAGAGGATATTACAGCAGGCCTAATCCTTTCAATTCAATTGCTCTTCTGGAGTTAATGGAGTGACTGTTGTTCCTTTCAAGGACCTTTACATCTGTGTGAGTAACACACTAACTGGTAAATTAGATGTCTGACCCAGTCCCAAAACTGGGTGTCAGGTACAGGCACCATATCATGTTTTAGACAATACAATTCAAATTCAGCAGTGGCATTCACTCATGCAGTTTGAAGATGTTCCCAAGCTTAATGTATCGCTGTACTGTGCCTCGGGCAGCAACATGCTTTACAAAAGGGAGCAGTCTCTTCCCTGTGTTTCAATGAAAATGTGTTCATGCGTCTCTGTTAGATTTCTTCAGCATAAATTTGAACATCACAGCCAATGTGTGATCTTGACTGCTGCTTATATCATTCACACGACTGTTAATGAGTAAGTCTGCTTCAGGCTTCAGTTTGTTATTCCTAAGTTAATGGGTAAAGTTTGCTTCAGTGTAAAAAACACAGCTCTAGATCTACCGTACATGGCTGCTAAAGGGAATAAAAAACACAAAAAGAGAGACTGTCTTTACATAACTCAAATATTCTGCAGCAGGTACGTCATGGAGTTGCATTCCTCGCTGGCCTGCGCAGTAATTCAGGATCTTGGCAATAAGTCATGAGAGCTCATGCTGATGGACTGAAGAATGTAATTAAAGGAAACAGACTGCATTATCACATTAGACTTCACTGGGTCAACAGGCAGTTCACATGTAATTTGTTGACAGATATTTGTTTTCAAGTTTCTTATCTGTCAGTTGCGATCAGCCTTGTCGATAGTTACTTTCGGAAGTGATTACCTCAGTGGGTTTATTCTTATTAGATTCAATATCCCTTACTTATTTCCAAAAAAGTGTTGTCAATTGTTGCTGGTCATTTTTTAAAATCTAACATTTTCAGATGTAGTTGCATTCACTTTAACAGTCATTATTTGTAACAAGCTTTGTTCTAGTGTTTTCTAAAATAGCAGAGGATGCTACTCAATCTTTCGTTTTTCCACTTACTGCTTTCAGTACTATTACAAGAAATATCCAAGTAAAGCAAAGTAGTAATAGTTAATAGTAAAAAGTTACAATGTTTTTATATATTCCAGTGCAGAAAAACAATCAAACAAATGGGAGTTATGTTTATGGTTTACGGCTAAAATCAGTGTCAGTTACTGCAGAGACACTTGACAAGTGACACTTCGTTGAAACAAATCAAATGATCCATGACATAACTGGGGGAATAAATGACAACCCACCCCATGTGAAACATACTAAAAACTCCTGGGTTATTTCTTCAACCTATTTTCTGGGTTAGTTGTGTTGGGTTAAAATTACAGGTTATTTTCTAATAGAGTAACCATTTTCTGGGTTATAGGGCTAATATTTTGACCCAATTCCTAGGTTCCCCATCGAGGGAACTCGAACTGCGTCGGTGACGACACTATGGGAACGCCTCTGGGCGTGGCAGGGCTGAAATCATGAATGAAACTACTCCAATCCTATTGGCGTTGCTAGAACGGTAGCGTGTGACGGCGTAACTGGAGGCGTATATTAGCACGCCGGCACACCGGACACATTAGCTCTTTGCTATTCAGCAGGCATGCTTGAGACTACCACAAGAGGATCTAGTTACCTGGAAGGAGAAGCAGAGGAGATGGCTGGTGAGCAGTTCAGGCAGTGTGTCTTTCCATGCCCGCGCTACATCACGGCTGGGGACACTCACGCCCTGTGTGTTTCCTTCTGGGGAGGCCCCATGCCCAGGCAGCTCTCGAGGGGGCTGCTTGCGGCCATTGCGAGGCCCTGCCCCTGAGGGTGCTGAGGTCCCGTGCGGCTCTTTTTCTGAAGACGGCCGGATGCGCTCTCCCCGTGGCTCGCGCCCGGTGGTCGCTGAGGCGGCACGGCGGCTTCAGTCATTGGGCGCCCAGCGCTACATCTCCGAGGGCATCGGTGACTGCCGAGGCTTTTCCCGTTCCTCGTCTGCTGACTCTGCCTCCTCTCTTCCCCCGTTCCGGAGTCCATTCTCGGCTTCTCCCGCCCGAGGTATGAGTTTGGAGAGGCTTGCACAGTCTGATTCTGAGGAGCTGGACGTGCTTAGCATCATGGAGGATGACTTCCGGGAGCCGGGCCGACGTCATCAGACCGCGCCCAGCTATGAGAGGCGGGACAGGAACCGCGGGCCGGCAGTAACCTATATGAGCTTTTCTGCAGCCCGGCGGATTTCGCAGGAGCTTGGCGGAGCCTTGCCAACATTTCCCCGTGGGTCCTGTCATGGAGGGCTACAGGCTGCAGTTCCGGGTCCGCCCCCCCAGATTCAACAGGGTGGTCTGGACTGCGGTGCAACAGAGCCAGTGTGCTCCTCACATTTTCATCCGGTTTTATAGTCTGGACCTTCCTTCTGCACCCGGCACCCGTGTGCTCTCCTCCTAGTCATGCCTACAGGTTGCTGCACGCTGGGGGCAGGCGGAGGCGTCGAATAGTGGGTATTCTCATTCCCATAGTGTCACCGACGCAGTTCGAGTTCCCTAGAAGGGGAACGTCTCGGGTTACGTATGTAACACTTGTTCCCCGAGAAGGGGAACGAGACACTGCGTCGGTCCGCCACACCTCGCCCCGCCTGGAGTGCCTTGCTTCATAGCAAAGAGCTAATGTGTCCGGTGTGCCGCCGTGCTTATATACGCCTCCAGTTACGCCGTCACACACTACCATTCTAGCAACGCCAATAGGATTGGAGTAGTTTCATTCATGATTTCAGCCCTGCCACGCCCAGAGGCGTTCCCATAGTGTCGTCACCGACGCAGTGTCTCGTTCCCCTTCTCGGGGAACAAGGGTTACATACGTAACCCGAGACGTTGTTTGGGTTTCTGGGTTATTTTTCAAAGAGTAACCCATGTTCTGGGTTATAGGGTTGGCTTTCTCTCTCTCAAATTCAAGTTAACTTTTTTGGCATGAATGTATAGCAACCACCCCGCAGTTGTTGTCACAACAGTCTTTGAAATAACCATCGCTTCGTGCTCGATCTGTTTTGGCCTGTGCTTCTTCGGTGCAACTTCGTCGTGTATTCAAGGTAAGTGAGTATTTTCAGTGTTGATGTAACTTTTCTGTGTCCATATCCCCATTGCTAGTACAGCACCACTTGCTAAAACAATTACCATGGCTTAATTGCTATATTGAGACTAGCATTAGCCGTGGTAATTCTGTGGTTGCCATGTACATCTAACTAGTTTAAAGTCCGTGTAAAGTCACATATGACATGACACAACCAGTGTTTGAAGACTTTAAGCCTTAAGTTCAATTCAGTTATTGAATGTTGTTGAATGTTTGAGAGAGAATGTTTGAGAGTTGTTTATTTTTCAATTTTTTATATAGTTTAATTTAATGCAATAAAAATGTAAAAGTGCTTGAAGTGTGTAATATTGTCACAGTCACCCCTAGTCACATGTCTTCCTTTCTTCTGTTTTCCAGCCACTCATCTGTTTCCATGGTCATTTAGTTCATCTGCATCACCTGTGTTTAGTTAATTACCATCATCATCATCTGTTCCACCTGTGTTTTGTTAATCAATGTTCATCTGTGTTAGTATTTAGTTCCTTCAGTTCAGTCAGTCTTTGGCCATTCTACTTTGCAGTCTTGTTTAATGTGTGTTCATCCTGCCTGTCTGTACCTTTTTTGTAGTTACTTGATTAGTAAAATATTTTAAATGGAACTTTGGACTCCTCTTCTTCTTCGGCCTGCACCACACTGTGACAGATATAATGTAAAACAAAGTTTTATTTTCTGAAATAAGACATACTGGCATAGTAACCCAAGTTAGGTTATTTTTGACCCAACTCCTGGGTTAAAAAGGGACCAACTAATTTCTGGGTTAATTCAACCCAGATACTGGGTTTGTTCTTTTGACACAGAAGTTGCGTCATATTAACTGCAATGTTGGGTTTTTCTTAACCCAACATGTGGGTCAGGTATTTAACCCAGAAGTTTGGTCAAAAACAATAACCCAATTTTCTGGGTTGAAATAACCCAGAAATTAGTTGGTCCCTTTTTAACCCAGGAGTTGGGTCAAAAATAACCTATTATGGGTTATTTTTTGACCCAGGAGTTTGACAGGCGTTCTTCTGTACATTACAATTACATCCCACAGAAGATAATATGTCAGGTGGGGATCCTCCTTAGGGCTGTCATTGGCTGAATCCTCAGGGGAGGGCCTGCCCAGCATGGCGCCATAGTGGTGGGCCTTCCCTAGTCCTGGCAACCAGAATGGGGTTAAATTAGGAAAGGCTAACCCCAGAGCTGTGGTGGAGATGAGGGCGAGGTCAAACACTCTGGTCTGCTTTGATGATGATGGAGGCTGCGGAGAGCAGCAGACAGACTCTCTTCATGTGGAGCCTGCCAGACCCTGGGAGGACATATCATCATGTTCTGCTGGTCACTTATGTTGCTCCTGTTTGGTTCATGCATGTGGAGATCAAGCTAATTAATGTGCATGTAGCTGAGAGGGACACATGAATATCTGTCCAAGGTCCCCATTTGTTCTCATGTGTCCTGTATAAATGGTCTGGTGCATTTGTTAAGCTATTTTGTTCCCTAGCTTCTCCACTACCCCACAGCTTCACCCCTACTGTGATAATGCATGGGAGTTGTGGTAAACTGTCCCCTGCATCAACAGCTGGCAACTGACTCTTCGATAAATAACTCAGCCAAGCAACGATTGCCCAATAATAGCTTGGTAATTATATGTCATGATCTCCCTGCCGTGACTCCTGCTAGTGACAGCTGGTGTGGGAGTGTGTGTGTCCTTTTTGTAATTTTTTTTACCTTTAGGTGAATGTGGTGTGCTTGGTGTGGTGTTGTTTTTTGTTTTTTTTTGTCTGTCCGCTTGTCTCTTTTTTTTTCTCCCTCTCAGTGGATTTCTGTGGGCGTTACGGCCTTCCTGCTTTGGCGGCTGTTCCTCACCTGACTGCAGTCAGTTTCCACACACCTGACCATCATCTAGCCCAATCAGGCTCCTTTCAAAGACCGGGGTATAACAATCTTTACAAACTGGCAGGGACTGCAAGTCCTGTTGTTAAGTCATACTTACAGGTGCAGCTCTGTAATTTAAGTCTAAGAAAGTGAACTTTCATATTGGTCAGTATTTCTGTATTAGATAGATATGGGTTTTTGATTTCCATCAAGATTAAATCAAAAAAATGTGTATTGAATCTCAAATATATGAAAGTTTCACTTTTCCATGATATTCAAATTTTCTTCTCATCTTAATTTTTATTTTAAAACCACTCAGACCACAGTACGTGGCTACACAGAGGCTACAACATACAGCATATATTTGACATAGAAGCACAAATTAGCTGAGCCTGGAGTCTGTCTACGCTGTAGCTGATCTCAAAATCTGTGCTGTTGTTTATTTATTTGATTTTATTTATTTAGAGAACATACAAACTCTACACAGAAAGGCCATATTGACATGTTTTGTAAAAATAAAAAATACTTTTGAAGCTCTGCTGTCCTGCAAATTGGAAACAAAACAATGACTGTGACTCTTTTTACACATGGTCCACAAATTTTTGTGGCTGAATTCTTTGTAACTGGGGACACAGAGTTTGAAAGATAGTACTTAGGTTGGTATCTTGCAAAAGATGCTATTGAATTGCATTGTGGGAGTTGTAGGACTGAGGGTTTTTGGAACTTGATCCACTGTGATTGTACCAGCCTCTGTTAAAGTGAACTTTATCTGCTTATGTTATACAGTATTGCTGAAGATAATTGCATCCTGATCGTTGTGGTTGAGGTGCTGCGGAAGCAGTCTGTTTAAAAGATTTGTCTTTTACATTTTCCCAAACAAATTTAACTGACTGTGGAACACATCAAAGCTGCCATCTGAAAAGGAAAGGGCCTGTCATTGGTTGTACCGAGGCCATATTGTGAACATATGATCCCAGGAGACGCTTTTACCCCGTTGAGGTAAAAACATCAAGAACTGAAAGTGAAAGAGAATAAACGAAAACCACAGGGGTGCAATAAAGTGACCAGTAAAGAGACTGTATCGTGGAGTTTAGGTTATGAACTCTGTGCCCTCGTTGGGGGTTGAATATCAGAGCTGGAGAAGTGTAGGTGAATGTTTTCATGAATACAGATGTGAAGCGAAGGCCAGCTGTCGACCTGGTGTTTTCTTGTTCCCACATAGATCTGACTGTGTGATTAGGCTGGTTTCTCACTACCCTGTGGCCTAAATTGCTTTCACAGTGAAGATATCAATGCAGAATGTTACTGCAAGAGATGTAGGATGGATTTGGATATAAAACATAATACATTTTTAACTTAATTCAGCATAAGTGTAGAACATTTGGACACACACGTAAAGCTTGAATCCTGCATAGTGATTTGCCCTTAAGCAGATCGTCATCAGCTCTCACCTGCTTACGCAGCTATCAGGCAGTATTTGCAGTTAAATGCACCATAAGTCACATGATAATTTGCAAGGAATAAACAACAACACTGGATAAAAGTAACATTTTCCTTTTTTCAATTATGATCAAGAATCAGGATCAAGAGTTTTGTAACATTCAGACATGTTATGTGAGTAAACACAAATTCAAAATGGGTCATTGTTGAAAATCCTGAACTTTACAAACAATTTCTTACAATTACTGTCATTAATTAGGAATGAAAGGTCACTTCAGATCCAATATTCTTGCAGCTAAAATACTGGTTTGCAACCAAAAGAAAGTTGACTTTGATCGCTGCTTGCCGCCCTGTTAACCAACATCATCAACTAGCTGGTCAAAGATGTCATGTGGCTGACTGTGGATTTTTGATTTATCTCCAGAGTTTTATTATAAATCTGTTTACTTCTTGTTTAGAGGAACATCTGCTCTCAGAATATCTGCTCTCAAAGTCACTTGCAAACTTCAAAGTGAGTATGACTTTGAATTAATAAACTGGGAATCACTAAGACTATGCTAGTACTCACAATGCTATATTTGACAGCAAGAGGCACAAATCTAACTTATTTTGTGCTATACTGCCAAAAGAACAGTTCTTCAGGCTTTAATTTTGATAAATGTATTCCTGTAGTCTTTTGAATAAAGGTTGCAGAGAATGAAAAGCCTCAAATGGTTGAAATGAAAACCTTCTTCTGCAGGTCTGTAAATTCCACAGCATCTTCACTGATATTCATGAGAGAACTAAAACATTTGCCCCAAGATCATGGATAATTCGCTTGTTAAATACTTATCTATATTTTTCACCAAATGGGTACAATGCATTTTTTTTAGAAGGCTACAGCGTTTGGGTTTTGATTTAATATACTTTACAGTGAGAATGTTCCTCTTTCTCATAGCAAAACATGTGGTAAACCCTGCTAATTCTGCACTCCTAGCAGGTGAAAACAAACACTGAGGATTATTTGCAGCTACTATTTGTCCCAGCTCTGCTGAACTGTCGACCACACAGTCTCAATCCCAGCTATCCAAAACACTGGACTTACACTCACAACAACAAGAACATTCATTTCTCTCTTTCCTGTCACAACAAATGAAAGTCTTTGGGTAATCCCGTTTGCGTGCAGTACAGTAGTGACTGCTCAAAAGATGTTAATGGGTTATAATAGGGCAGACCTTGGTACCAACACGTTTTTTGTATAATATCAGTGACCATGCAAACAGCACTATAATAACATGGAATTAGTCAGAATCTAGCACTTATGTGACATGTTTTATGATAAATGTGTCTTACTTTTGCTAATTTCATTATTAGATTTTCACAGCTGGCATCACTAAAGATGTATTGTAGAGATGAACATTGGGTTTAAGACATTTATCTTAAAGAAATTCAGTTCAGTATGAGTATTCTTACTTACAAAACCTAATTTGGGTTAAAAAAGGGTTAAACACATGGTTCTTGGGTAGCTCTGTACAAAGCATAGTATTCACAGCCAACATGAGTTGAATATATTACATGTATTTCCAGACAATATGTTGCTTTTTGGCTCAAAATTTTAAGATTCCAGTACTAAAAGACAAGCGAAACAATCCTCTTAGAAATACAATATATGGTGATTTATTTATTCTCCAACATGTACAGAGAAATATTAAAACATGTTGCATAGTCAAATATGGAATATGAAGGATGACCATGTCTATTACTAAATGATTTAGTCAGGACACCAAATTATTATTAAAATAAAAGATGGGAGGGCAATAATTAATCTAGATTTGCTAATAACTATGATATAAAGACAATAGTACCTGGAGAGGTGAGAATTATTTCTGGGAGTCTAATCCATTTCTTTGATTAGTTTTAAGAACAAAAATGTGCCAGAAAGATCTTATTAGACTTTGCTGCCGACAAGTAGCGTGTTAGTGTCAAGAAGGCTGCAGAGATTAACTGGTTATTAGTAACTGAAAGTATCTTACCAGTGTGGTTCAACGAGAGAGGAGACAGCTGGCAGCTTTGCCTTTTGATAACATTATGTTTCACTGTCAATCTGTGTGGCAGTTGTGACCGTGTAGGCCTATGTGTATTCATACTAACATGAACTTGTTCACAAGGTAGTGAAGGTTAAAGTGACCGACGGAACACCTAAACCAGGAAAATGTCAATAGATGGAATACTCCCTGAAAGAAACCTGTTCAATATTTAGTTTCGGTTCAACCCAGCTGCAGTCAGTAGTGCCTTTGTTCTACAATGAGGGTCAACTGACCTCACTGAACACATAAAACTTGTCTCCTCTTCCTGTAAGTTTCAATTGGGGTTAAACCAGAGTCCCTCCGGCAGCCCTGCCGTTGTTCTGCTTTAGTCTCTCCTGATGTCAGATAGTTATTTGAAGAGGGTCCATAGCTCCTGGTCAGGTTTCCCACAGGCCCGAGGCTCAGCCCATCTCCCTGACCCCCCCTGGAAGCAGAGTTCACGCATGAGAGAGGGGAATGAAAAGGGCCACTCCTCTGATTTATGACCCAACGTAGCTATAGGATACCTTCAGCTCAGGGATGGTTTTTGTTACGGAGGTGGGGGTACACCAAAGCGCCTTCCCCCAGCAAGTCCTGCCAACGTTGGTTTAAGATTTCAGCCATTTGGAGGGAGAAGCTTGGCATTCAGAGTGAAAGGGGCAGTAACTGAAATGGTGAAACTGGATTTTGAAATTGCTTTGTGTTAGGACAATAGGCTGGTACAACACAGTAATCATGCCTTTTTGACTGATTCTCTGATAGGTTGCTTTCCCAGATGTGAACCAGCTGCTCTGTTTTGGAACACCAATACATAACTGATTTGACTGATACTGTTTTGGATCATTCCAGTCATTCCTTGGACTCAGTTATGAGGATTTTATTTTAGTCTCTCAGTCGTGAGTCAGTCTGCGACTGTATCAAATCAGACTGTGGGGTCAGGTTTGGGTTCTCTCTATCATTCTTGATTCGGTACCTTGAACACTTATTGCAGCCTTGTACTAGCCTTATCCTAAACCTGTTCATTCAAGGTGCCTCTGTAAGACAAGCTAAACTCTAAGATGATCTCTGATGTTGAGATAGTCCAGTCAGAATAAGTATGTACAGTAGTACACAGCTCTTGTCCTCACAAGTATCTTCAGTTACAGCACACCTATGCTTCTACAAAGTCCCCGATGCTTGTAGCTTTCGATATATCTAGCACATCTCTGATGAAACTATGCCTTGGTAACAGCTGCTAATTGCTAACATGATTTATTCTTGTCCTGGCAGACCTTACAGACCTGTGTGCTAGCTTTGTGTAAGTTCAGCCTGTCCCTGAGTCATGAACTGAGCTTCTCTCAAGCGTAGACATCCACAGTCTGCTGAAGCTGCTGGCGCAGAAGAACTAGGCCAGATTTGACACACTTCACAACCCATGCTAACCCTGACACATATTATTGCTTCTCAGAGCAGAGAGGAAAAATCCTGGCTACAAATGCATCACAGTTAAAGGCCACTCGGACATGAAATGTTGTATTTGACACAAGTTGTTGTCAAACTGCAGGACAGGAGGTTTTTATCCCCAACAAAGCTCATGTTATGCCTTTCTGTGCGATATAACAATCTCTTGTTGTGACAACTGCCCGAAGCGTTCAAGACCACAATGAGTTTTAAACTCTGGGCAAAAAAGGAATAAGATTTTCATTTGTTGCCCTCTAAGTCTGTAATGCTGTTATGGCAGCTAGGGCCTTTAAGCAAAACTCTTACAAAATGAATAAAGTAAACCACAAATGCTTGTGTGAATTATAAACAGTTGTGGGTTTTTAAATTACTGAGAAAAGTAGAACAGAAGTTTTGTGTTCCAAGAGATGCAAAGACTCCGAACCAGTTTGTCAAGTCGTAATTGGGTCAGAACTTTGCTCTACAGGATTTGCTGATGGGCCAAAGTGTAAAGCAGGAGGTCTTTGGACCCCTGTGGTGTTTTTTAATGTGAGTGAAAAACCACATCAGCAGCATCAAAGCAGCGGTGGATCCCACCCAAGCATTTTTTGCAAGCAGACTAAAGTCTTAAACAGGTACACCAGCTCGACTTCCCCCGATAAGCTGAACTTTAGACCAACCTAAACTCTATCATTCCTGTAATAATAAGATCTGAATTGTCCTCTACAGTGCCAGCTGTTGTCTTGTTTATTTCCAGGCAGACAGAAGAAGAAAGACCAAACCCAAAACATGACCATATGTTTAAACCTTGTCCTATGAATCCAAAACAGGATGTCACAGCGGGCCCTCCGGTCAGACTAACTGACATAGACACAGGCACACAGGAGGGCTATTGTTTTGTTCTGCTTTGGGAAAGACAGAGAGAGGGAAAAGGAAGTGTGGTAAGGGATAGAGAAATTGGATGTGTGTGTGTCTTTGTGTGTGTAGATAACACTGTATGTGTTGCTGTTAGAAACTTAAAGACTTTTGGGCTATCTGAAAAAACAACCAGCTAGCAAAATTTTGTTCAGTGTCTGCATAATAGAGCCCAGGGAATCTACGTCATATGTCAGACGTTTTTATCCTTAAATGTCCTTCTGGGCTTTTTTAAAGGGAAAGTCCTTCCTAAAATAGAAATCACATATTTTTTCCTTTGTAAATTTTAAGTCTGTTCTCAAGCTGAACAGCTGATGAAGTCATCTTCAGACAAACCCTGGAGCTGCTCCATGGACAGTGAATAATGGAACAACTTTTAGCCTGACAGCACACATGTAATTGTATTGGGATGTGGAGACATTTTGTAATTCACATCTGTAAGCCCTGGGAATAAATAAAGCTAATTTGGATATCTGAAAGGAAGGGTTTGATATGTTTGGAAGCTAATTCACTGTCTTTCCAAAAAATTAAAAGATTGATGCCACATTGCATTTTTGCATGGTAAATACTATAGATGGAGTTAGCAATTAGCTTCTGGAACAGAGGGTATCAGGAAACAAGCACCTCTAAGGTAATTTGTACAAAAATGTAAGTGTAACAATGACAATTAGCCATTTTATGAAAAGTAGCATTGTGTAGTTCCCACGACTTGCCTGGCAACAAACAGCCAATTTTGTTTTTTTACATTTTTTGTAAGCTATTTATTAAATAAACAATATAAATAGTGAGCTTTAGAGGGGCTGGTAGGTGGGTTTTGTTACCTTCGGACAGAGCCAGGCTAGCTGTTTCCCACTAGCTGTTTTCAGTTTCTGTGCAATGCTAAGCTAACTGGCTGCTGGCTACAGAACTTTTTATGCTACAGACATGAGAGTCAGCCAGGATTAACTTGAAGACTTGAAACAGGGTGAAACAGCTAGTCTTTCTCCAATCTGCCTTTCAATGTCAGGCTCTAATTAACAAGTTATGGCTTGTTTGTTTAATCTGTACACAAACAGAATATAAATGACATGTTGTGTTTCTACAGGGAGTTACATGCTGTAACGATTCTTGGTGAACAGTGGCTGGGCTGGTAGGCTAGCTGTTTACCTGCTACCAGTATACTTTGTGAAGTGGTGCTAATTTTATAATCCAACTTTCAGCAAGAAAGAGAATAAAACATTTCCCCAAATTGTTTACTTTTCTTGAAGCAAGTCAGTCACCAATTTACTGACAATGGAACATTTCCAACAAATGTCACCTGATATATTCACTTTAAGATTCCAGCTCTGACTTCCAGTTTAGGGAGACTTGTCAGCATAAAATAAAATGCTTGTAGTTTTTCCCACCCTTGAGATTTGAATACATTGTACGATGGCGCAAGTGGAAACAAAAGCTGACTCAGGTCTACATAGCATCAGGCCACACAGCCCTCCTTGTCTACAAACACAACCTGCTGCAACTCACTTCAACATACTATGCAGGGAATGCTAAAAGGATTAGCGCCTAGCCACTTGAGATAATGTGAAAAATGAGACGTGATGTGGTGGAGGGAGGAAACAAAGAGTCAAGGACGAGACACAACACTGACTCAGTCGACCATTACCCTCTTAAGATTAGAGAACGACTCAGTCACAGCCTTTTCTGTATGCTATATTGAATTTAAGGTAATATGAATTAAATATTTAGTAAATATTGACTGGATTTTCTGGAATAGAAAATGTTACAAGAAATTATTTATGCAGATAAAAGGTATCTTTGTCTGCTATGTGCGCTATTTGTATAAGAATCTTATCTCCATCTTATTTCAGGTTTTTGCATTTCATTTAATGTGTTTTATTATAATGTTTGTTTTTGATGTAGCAATTCCCTTAATCAAAACAAATGTCTCCTGTGGAAGACAATAAACTTTAACCTTAAAATCACCCAAAAACACAACAAAGACAACAAATAAATTCACACAAGTAGTAGTTCTTTCTTTGTGTTTATTTGCTGTGTACATCATACACAAATCTCTTTGGAATAAAACTTAAATCTCTAATATATATCAAATAAAAAGAGATTTTATGTTTGATTTTATGGAGCCACTTTGTAAACATGCAACCAAATGATTTTCAACAGGCAGTTATAAAACCTAAAATGTCCAAGTTGAAGGGGTTTCAGGAGTGTGCCATGCAGATGATAAATACAGAAAAAAACATATCGAAAGATGCAGAAGACGTAAGTGTGTTCATTTATCACATGTACAAATATAACATGCCCAGAATGCCTCTAAGTCTAACCTCTGCATACCTCTGCAGACCCCTAGTTCATATTTCAGAGGCGTCCTCTAGGACAAGCAATGGAAATGACCTTTCATGGAGATAAAGTGAGAAACATTGAAGGATGGATGAAGTGAGGTAGGATCCTGGGTTATCAGAAAAAGGAGGGCGGCTTCAGCCTCCCCTGCTTGTTTTGATGGGAAACAGGCTGTCTGAAGCCAGCTGGGAAGGTTAAACGTCTATAAACTGCCAGATGGTAAAAGTGACAACCTAAAACATATTGCAGCAAGGGTTTGACAACTTGAGCTCCTTTATTTTTGGAGGTAAATATATCATTTGAACATGCTTCATTTTTCAACTTCTTTGGTGAGATTTTCCAGTTTTGCTCTTTTTTCCCCTCTCTTCTGTATTCTCCATTTATCATCTCTGCAACTCTATAGCTTACACAGATGTGAGTACTGAACACATGAACGATTAGCTGGGGTAATCAATGAATGTGTCATAAGTGATTATTGGAAAGTGTAAGAATTCTGTGTGAGAATTGAACCTCTTTAGGGTTTGGAAAATGAATGAAAATGCTGAAAATTACTGGCCATGCATGGCTTTTTGTCTTCTATGATGCAGGTGTTCCTTTGAATGCAGCTCAGTGTTCAACGTTATATGAGATGAATCTCTGTACAGAGTAAAAGCAACATCCCTATCTTTCATTTCCTCTCTCTCTGTCCAGTTCAGTGCATTAACAACCCCACAGGGGTGCTTCGCATGTTTGTTCCAACGCCTGCGTTTAAGGAGTAAAAAAAAAGCAACACACAAACTAAACTGGGACAGATCCGAATGAGGTACTCATGGTTCACTTCACACTCACACAACAGTTTTCCAGTTTAGAAAAAACTTAGCTTAGTGGTTTTCCATTTCAATTTAGTCATTAAGGGAGAGTGTCGGTGTCAAGGACACTAAACTGTGTCCACTGTGTCATGACTAACATACAGTAAACATATGTGCCTTGTGAGGGGTCACAGGGGCTGAATTCAGATCAGTCTGAATCCAGTTCAGTCAATAACTAAAAGAAGCTACAAATAGAGAGGACAGCAATGTATACTTTACAGCCACACACACACACACACACACACACACACACACACACATACACATACACACACACACACACACACACACACACACACACACTACACTGATAACAATACAATTTGCTGGGAGAAAAAGTTTCAATACTTCTATAGGATCTATAAATACAATATAGCAATTTGACAGGAGATAACTAGTAGCAATTGTTGTCCTCTCATTTGAAGAAACAGTTTCTTTGGAGTCGTGGAGAGCGAGGGACTAAAGGTAATCATGTGCCATGGAATGCTAACTCTACGTGCCCAATACAAAACCTAAGTTGACTGTCAATGACACTCCTTCAAAAATTAAATGAAAAATCACATTGCTGCTTGTGACTCAAATTACAACCAAGTCCTATTTTTTCGTTCTATGATGCATTGCATCAATGCTGCTACCTCATCACAGCCCATTCTGAATGTTATTTTTTGAAATTCAATTGAATGTCACTCATGATTTAAATCTTTGACTTTTGGTTTATAGTGCAAATTTCTGCACAAAGAGTAAAGTTGCTGCAGAACCAAATTTTACACCAGGCGATTTCACTGATTAGTTCCTTCCTGGTTTACTGTTTTATCAGAAAAGACACAACCTTCAGACTCTACACTCCGTGGCACATGATTCCTTGTCCATGTATTAAACAGTAGACTCTTTGGGTCCCTCTCGAGCAGCGTTCTTACACCCGTAAAGCCACTTGATGACACGTGCGTTTCTCTCAATGATTGACACACCAGTGGGAAGCTGCTCAGCCAGCTCCTCCTGAAATAGCCCGTCTCCTGAGTGCCGGGAGAACTCACTGGGCTCTGAGCCACCACAGCCGTCCCCACTTACACTGCGGAGGGCCAGTGAGAGTGTGTCTATGGAGCTGGCACCAGAGAGGAAATTGTCTCGACCCAGACGCTCTATCATGTCTATGTCCAGCCCACAGAAGTCAAAGAAATGCTCATGCTCTGATAACACTACTGAGCAGCGCAGACGCAGGTCTGACTTGGAGCGTTGCAACTCCCCAAACCGCCTTCTGGGTGCTGGTAGTGGTGACGCCCGTTTCCACGGGTCATTCTCATCATCATGGTTACTTGAGTGGTTGCCATTGGTCATACCATTTTTAATTCCATCACTGGTACCATTTGTAAATCCATTCTTAGTCCGTTCAAGTGTACAGCTAAACCCGGGGCTGGGGATTGACCCTGGGCTGCGTTCTTGATCTGTTTTACTTGACCTCCTGCTCCCTGGTCCACCATCCATAATGTCTTTGTCATTGGTCCAAGACATGCGGGAGTCTCCATCCCGTGATGGCGCTTTCTCTTCACCAATCACCATCTTCTGGATTCCTCCGCTACTCTTATCCCTCATGGAGCCCTGGAAGAGGCGCCGGACAAAACTGTAGCCCTTCACTTCCATGTTATTGTTCTCTCCCACTGCTGCATCACTGGGGCTCTTGCACTCTTTCTTCTGCCTGTAAATGACAAGGGAGTCCGGCCTCAGCATGCGTTTGCCTGTACTTCTTCTGAGTACAGGGGCACTGTGTGGTGCTACCAAAGTCTTATTCCCTGGAGTCCTGGGGTTGGGCGGCATGACATTGTTCACATTGCTCCTGTTATGCGCCTCAATGTCAACAGAAGTCCGTCGGTTCTCCTTTCTGGAGTCATCATTCTCATTTTCATCTCTTGAGGTGAAGGAGCCAGACAGTGTAGAGAAGGGTGTTGGATGAACACCGTGGGGAAAGATGAGGTGTCAGGCTGCCTGGGATGGCAAAAGCTCGCCGAGGCTGTGGTGGTGGTGTAGCACAGGGGACCAGTACAGGCTCCTGTTTGGTGTTGATCACCTGCTGGCTCTTGACATATTTGGCTTTGTCAGCCTCAAGCCTCTCCACAGCGCTGATTGAGCGGCCGTGGCCTCCGCCATCTATCTGCCTGCGCAGGTAGTCTGGACCCTTGTTGAGGAGCCTTAAAGGTGATGGGGATCCAATGGGTGTTAGGGGCTTCATGTTGATTCACTGAGCTGGGAAAGACATCAAAACTGCAAATGACTGACAGCTTCCAGTGTCCCCCAGAGACAGTTGGCCCTGTGAAAATTTCAAACCAAGTGAGAGTGTTTGTAAAAGTATTTAAGTGTAGAAAATGGTGGCAGCTCTCATTCCTGTACACACAGCTCTCGACTCTTCCTTGAGGTGTAATAGATTGGTAGCAATTCAGGAGACCACAGAATCCAAGTCGGTTGGTGTAACGTTTTTATAGATAGCTTACAGTCTGTTTGTTGGGCAATTTTAGAGCCCAGACAAATTGTTATCTCTA
>NW_024044257.1:0-24175 GCF_014851395.1 Micropterus salmoides
ACCCTCGTCTCATCTTTTAAGGCGAGTAGCGAAAAAATCTGCAACATTATATTATTTTCTTAATCATTATTGTTGAATGTAGTGTATTTGAGCTTTGTGTGCCAAAAAAAGCGAATTCCATATAACGTGGCCTATTATAAAAGTCGGCTAAGGAACGCGTGTTTGTGGAAATGAGACTCGGCCGGATTGAAGGCAGCGCGTCACGGTTCACAGGAAAGCCCGGATGATGACGTCGAAAGCCGGTGCCTGTAAAAGTGAGTGACCTTTTACGACCGCCAGAAACCGCACGTCTGCTGAGAGACGCCGTTTTATACCTGCTCCGGAGGGATTTTAACCAAAAGGTAAGAATTTATACTTCACATAGAGCACTTACAGCGATAATAAACTGTATTTTACGGCTTTGTTACTCAAAAGGATGCCCTAACGGTTAGCAAGTTAGCTGACGTTAGCTCCCTTGTTAGTCTTTAGCTTTGTCTTTGTGTGAACTAAAAAGTTAATCATCTTACACCTTATTATTTGTAGTGTGTTATTTTTATGTTGGATTGAATATTGATTTAAATTTTACATTATTAGCTACGGTAGCTAATAACTGCAGTGGAGTGCGATACTCAGACGCCGACATTGAAGCATCCTTGGAGGGGTTGACACATCCGGCTAACTCTACTAGCATGCTAACCAGGCTTAGCTTTAATGATAACATCTCAGTGAGATTCATCTTGTCAAATACAAATTGTGGTCGTAAATACGACGTTATATCTAAGGTTATCTGTCTGTGCAAAGAGGCTGCCTTTAGTTTGTACGTTAGACAGGATGTCCTTGATGCTTATGCCCGCCGTTTAAGGCTGTGACACCGACGCTAACTACCATCGCCCTTTAACGTTACTTCAGAAATTACAATGTTCAAGGTCTTGTGTAGATTATGGTCCATTAAAACGTTATAGAAGAAACAATTGCAGTTAGCTGGGTGTAAGTTACACGTTATATAAGTTAACTCGAGATCAACTTGCTACGGCAGTAACCTGAAAGTTAACTTTCAGTCGTGTGTTGGGTAACGTTGTCAAATACGACAAGAAATCATTGTTTGAAGCTAAGTTAACATTAGTATCTATTTGAGATGATACCAGTTGTTGTAAATGGCTTTTTGATCCAAGCTTTCCCAAGCAACATGTGTCACATTTGGCTAGTTAACAGTCTTGGTGTTGCTGCTGCGGGTATGCAAACACTGAGGTCAAGTAACGACAGACAAACCGGTGAGATGTTGAGCCAAAAATGTGCCTATTTAGGTGTTTCCAGGTGACATTAAGTCCTTACTTAATCCACTTCACTACTTTATACGTTAGTGGAAGCGTCCCTTGTTTCTGAACATACGTCAAGCTAATTTATCAAAAGTTAATTACCTGATTATTCATACATAGTAAAGGCTTATTCAGTAATTTGAGCACAGAACAAGTAAAAAACACCTTTTTGGCAAAGCACTGGTCAGACCTCTGCTCATATCATTAACACACCCTTAGTTAAGCACATTAATGTTGGCCCGGTTTAAACTCACTGACAAGCGCAACATGTTGAAGCTAAACCTTCATTACGTGACACTATCAAATCAAACCTTATTTACTGGACAAGCCTGGAAGTCTTTCTTAAGTAACAGACGCCAGAGGGGAGCGAAAGGAAGCTAAGCTACGTGTCCTTAAGGGTGTGTTGGTGCATTTCCTGTGCATGTTGGATTTCCCTGGAATGACCTCGGCAGGGTGCCAGTGCACAGATTAATGTCATGACGGGTTTGAATGAAGTGTAAAGAAAGCTGCTGTACACGTGCAGATAAAGTTATCACCTTAAATGACCTTTACAAGATGGCGCCGGTCAGACCAGTAATGAGCTTCCTGCCACAACTATGATCTAATAATAGTATGTATATATAGTAGATGTATTTATGGAATTAAATTCACAAACATTATCACTTAGGAGTATGAACAGGGTTAGGATTTAGATGGTTAGAATATCATAAATTGTAAAAAATAACATTTGTAACTTTTCTTTCTGTCCACTTTTCCCTCACTTTGTGATTCTCCAGCTGACTATGGGAGACATTGACAAAGGGAAGAAGACTTTTGTCCAGAAGTGTGCTCAGTGCCACACAGTAGAGCAGGGGGGGAAGCACAAGGTGGGGCCCAACCTCTGGGGTCTGTTCGGACGCAAGACTGGGCAGGCAGAGGGCTTCTCGTACACAGACGCCAACAAGAGTAAAGGTCAGTTGATGTGTGGTTAAATGAGGCTTTGAATAACCTTCTACCTTTTTTGGATATCAATCAAGTGAAGATGGGGAGCATCATTGTCTGACACTGACATCAAGACATTTAAATTTTATAATGGTGTATATAAACTGATTATTGATATCAAATATCTTATTGTGGTAATGTGTTGTGTTCTAATCCCCTGCCATATATTAGATAAGTTAAATATTTAATTTAAATAGACTTTTCGTGTATTAGCAGAGTGCTTTCCATATTTAAAGAATTTCCATAAAAGAAATTTAAAATCTGAAACCCATGTACCGTCTTTTCTCAGGTATTGTGTGGAGTGAGGAAACCTTGATGGAGTACCTGGAGAACCCCAAGAAGTACATTCCTGGAACTAAAATGATCTTTGCTGGTATCAAGAAGAAGGAGAGCGCCAGGACCTCATTGCATACCTTAAATCGGCAACATCATGAGCAGTCATAGAAATCGGAATATTAATGTCATTTTATTGTAATTTTTTGGGTTTGCACATGTTGAATATAGTTTTATTTTAGTCATTTGTACATATGGTTAAATTATGTTGAGAGTTGGAAACGTGGCACTACTTGTGAGCCAGTGAGTTCACACCGAGTGTCACTTCGTCTTTAAGGTCAGGATGTGAGCAAATTGTTCAAGTGGCTAACATAAAACTAGTCAAGTTTTGTTTATTTTGTCAATCTGTACTTTGACTCATATGAAAAGAAAACTAATGACATTATTTCTAGCTGTGATAGGTTACCTGACCTGTCTCATTCTGTTTTCCATGACAACACTTGTCCATTTCTTCTGCCAGCAGAGCCATCCACCATCAACATCATTTAAAAACTATTACTAAAAAAAAGTAATCTAAATCTAAGTGATACAGGTTGGAAATCTTTAGATTTTTGGTGGTTAACTGGTGCTGCTCTCAGTTTTCATGCCAACTGGAGTTTCTAACCTTACAAGGGGTGACGCAGTGTGACTTTTCTGCACTCCCTCTTGTCTATCCTTATATATTGATGGTCAGAAACTACCACTTGCCATGAATGCCCTTTAGATACGACACACTGAACATGTCTTTAAAACATTTGGACTAAACCTACTGTTGCATTTTACGACTCCTAAAGCAGCCCCTCTGAGCTCCTGTTTCTACCCCCTGCTGACATGTTATCGGCTCAGTACGAGTTTTTAAAATAAGGGTGACACACTGCTTTCTGCCTCCTTACAGTTAGGAATTGTGGGGTATGAATGAATATTACTGCCTTTTAAAACCACCACCCTGCTGAGATCCCTACAGTGTGAAATCAGCGGGCATACAATCACTATGCCAAACAATGTTGTCAAGCTACTGTACTGTACAGACAAACCATCAGGGGTACCAGCTGGAGGGAAGGAAGATTTTGTTATTTACCTGGTTTCACAGGCCTGAAAGACCCACCGTTTTAACTTATTTTACTGTAACCTGACAGAGTGTAAAGCATTTTGATGGGGCTGCTTGCTCTCGGTGTACACACACATAAACAATATTAATGTGGTAGCCATGTTGTGTAGTTGTGGACAGGATGGACGAAGGCTCAATTAAAGAAAACTTATAGAAATTAAAACGTGACTGCTCGTCTCTTCATTTCAAGGTGTTTATTTCTTAGTAACAGTGCTGAACGGTAAAAGTCGACATCTGATATTACGAGTACTCTTGATTTTAGCTTTGGTCAAGAGCAGAGCAATTCTACAAATGTGTCTGCAGCTGTTGAGGGGTAAAGGTGCTTGTATTTACATATTTAAGAGCACGAGAAAAGACCACTTGTCCTTCAGTGTCTTCTCTATTGATCAAACCAGAGTATGCAATTTGGATTACCAGTTTAGTCGGGTGAATCTGATCCTACTGTTAAAAGAGCACATGCTTGTTTGATTTGCACAGATTTGATTGGACTACAACCCTTGAAAGTTAAAATGTCTGCCCCTTTGTCCTGTGTAAATGCAAATCATCACTTTTGGCTGCTTTATAAGAGCCACGCCTGGTCATATACTGCCTATGTTATATAATCCCCCACCGCTCATTAACCGAGGGCAGCTCGATCAAAGCTCAGTCGGCAGCAGAGATGTCTGGATCTGTCTTCAAACAACCTGCCAGGTTACAGAGAGCTACAGTAAATTAAGGTATGTGTGCTGTCAGGCTGTAAACTCATAAACATAAGCTAAACAGCTGTTGAGAATGATTGTGTATCTAATTATAGTTATTTTATATACCTGCAGTTACTCTGCAATGTTTTTTATATGTAGAAAGCTGTAATTGCACTTTATCTAAATTTATCTTTAATTAAAAATCCTTTTCCTTTAGTAGTTTACTTTATCATCACCTACAACTCGGTTGTAAAGCAGCGCCCCCATAACTCACCGAGCTAAGCTGGTGAGTAAAATGTTATTAACACTGATAGTAATTATAAAAAAATGTAAGAAACACCCAGATTGCAAAAGAAATTGTAAAATTACTTTGATAAAACACATTTAAGTACTCAGAAGTACCTTAAATACAGTAAGATCAATGCGTATTGCATGAAAACCTTGTAACAAGGGACACTTTGACCTTCTCACTGTAGAGAAACACGGCAACCCACAAGGACAAATTTAATGTTGTAACACTGACACTTTAGTGAGGAAAGGCCATAAACTTTATAAAAGACAAAGAGACACAGCTCTTATAACTGGCACAGGAAATTAGACAAACTTCAGCACACATGAACCGTCACCCAGCAGAAAAACCCGTGCACCTAAATCCAGTTTTCATCCAGTCTTCAAGTGCTCCTCACATCAGAGAACAAGTTCAGCATGATGGGTTATTACAGCCATTATGTCAGTGGGTTTATTTATCTGTATTGTCCACGCTTTGTTTAATCAGTTACTAATTATATTTATGGTGTTTGGTCATTAGTGGTCATTTTAGTCCTGCAGTTATGTATTTGGACATAGGAGGACGCCGTTGTCCACAGAATTGTTTTGTGGTGGCGTGTTTTCCAGTGACTGCAGCACAGACGACTTTAACATTCTTTATTTAGATATTAAAATTAGAGGTGTTTGAGTTTTGTCCTTTCCAGTTGTCTTGAGAATATTTATGTTTTCCTTTTCCATTATAACTTTAAATTTAAGCCCTTTTCCCCCCAAGCAGGCTCTTCTATGCAGTTCGTTTTCCATTTTCATTTTTATTACATATGGTTTCCATTTCTGTTACCAATTTAAAATTTCAGCTCAGTCATATTGCATGTCACGTTTTTTCAGTTTTGACCTTTTAATTCAAATGTCCATCTAACAATTTTAATTTATTGTAACAGTGTCAAGTTTTACCTCTTAATTTCCTTTTTTTCTTTTTAACATTTAAATATGATTCTCCTTAATAGTAGGGTAAAATAATTATTCCTTTACCTTTTTCTCTTGCATTGGAATAATACCTTTATGTAAAACTATTGTGTAACTATTCATATGATGTAACTGACTTTTTCTCACTTAACTTAGTGTTGTTATTCCAGCAGGTGATTTCATCAGCGGCCTACTATGCAATTTAATAAAGATGGACAGAGTCATTTAGGAACTAATATAATGATGCTTTATTTTCATGCACTCTAAAGTCGAAAAGCTGGAGAGTTTTCGCCCATGCAGCAGCGTTGTGTAAAACATTGCTACCACAGATGGGAAAGAAAACAGAAAGCCCTTCAGTGTTGCAGTTCCCAAACATTCCTGATGTATTCAGATGACCTTTCTGGGAATTCTCCCATCAGCTCCTGATCCAAGCTGGACATTTGCCATGAGAACCAGACATGCTTTTTTTATTCCTGTGTGTCCCTGTCTTAAACTGTCCATCACTGAAGTTTCTCTTTTGTCCAGCTCTTGTGTAACAATGAAAGGAAGTCACTTGGTCAGAAGTGGACATACGAAGAGACTTCATGTGGTGAAATGCGATCTCTTGTGGGCATAACGATAGTCCACAGCAGCAGTGGCCGGCCATTTCTGAACTACACATATCACAGGTATTTATTTGTAAAATGAATGTTCACAAATGATAAATGCGTATTCTCAAACTTCACAGATCACTTAGTTACCTCCAAGTAGTGTTAATTATTATAGCAGTAGGGGAGACCAGGGATGGTTGTAACACAGGTCAGTTGTAACCCGTCCAATTTCTCCTATCAGGAACAAGTTACTAATCACCTGATTCACTCTGCACATGCGAAGTTTCGATATTTTTCCACATATGAAAAAGTAGCACGCTGTGGCAAGCATAGCCTAGCTAACCGGTTCAGCCCTCTGCTAACCTAAACTGGGATAAAATGATTTAATCGTGCGGCTCTTCTAGACTTTCAGACTGAATGGATCAAAATCTGGAAGTGAAACAAGTCATTTCCACTTTTTTTCAACAGCCGCTTCTTACACATTATAAGTCTGTGGGAAAAAAGTATTGTTGCTCCAGTGACACATGCAGAAGCTGTTTTACACATTTTGGCCACTGTGTCAATCCATCTCGCAAAACCGCAAAACGCAGGTACTTCCTGTGGGACAGCAGGATGGAGACGTGGAAGAATGCATTGATCAGGTCTATGGAGGTTATCCCGTCACTCGGCTTGATGGGCATCCGAAAAGACCTCTGCGCACCGTAGCCTTTCGGGACACACAGGTCCAGTATGGCTCTTATTACCCCCTGATTTCTTGGGCAATACTGTGAGAAGAATAATGTCTGCGTTGTGGAATAATAATTATAAAACTACAATATACGAAATGACAATTTTAAATTATTGTTGATAGTATATCTATCTACACACATATATGTAGTAATTACCTAATGATTTTTGGAAAAGTATAATTTGTTGTACTCTTGCGTAGTAACCACTAAAAACAAAACACACAACCTTACATTTCAGATCATAGAGATTGTAGTCCATTGTGCTTCAGTCCAGATGTTGTACCCACAATGAGAAACTGCAGCAGAAACTCACCAGTCGTCATCTTGACGACAACACTACAACAACAATATAGGACAAGTATGAGAAATTAAAACATAGCTTTTAAAAAGTGAAGAAATGGTTAAAACACGCCGGTGTGAAGATGGAATCGGTGTTTGTGCTTCATGTTCATATTCACCGATGAATAGGTTGAACAAACATATGCATCCGATGGGAATGAAACAGATACTGCTGCAGTTAAAACTTAAACAAGCCCAAAACAGGTTACACTCTTAGATACACAGTAAAAATGATGACAGACAAAATGTTTCTTTGAGGCTCATAACAATAAAAATTTCACATATATCACAAGTTAAGTTCCTGTTAATTCACTACTTCAGCGTCCGACGACAATTTCAGCCAGAAAATGAGTGAGTTAAGGGCTCAGTCCACAGATAAAACTTTGGTTGCTTAAGGGGGGTCAGTTCCCAAACACCCCCAGTGTTTTGACTTTCACAGTTGTTTGGCTCAGTCGTCACTTGCATAGGGAGATTTGAGGGCTGTAAATGAAATAAAATCTTCCTCTGCAGCAATGGCCAGTCTTTGAGAGTGATAAACTTTCACCAAAAGTCAGCAGAGGTGGGACCAAATAATTGTTTTACAAGTAAGTCTCAAGTCTTAGCACTCAAGTGTCAAGGTCAAGTCTCAAGTCCTAAATTTTGAGTTTCGAGTCCTACACAGGTCATAATGTGCTGTCGGCTGTATTAACTACGACATATCGTTTTTTTGTGCAGCTTCAAATGTCAAACAAAGTTGGAAGTTATTGTATCTCTATCGCTAATTTTTGTTTTGCAAGTTGCGGCCATCTTTTTCTTGACTACAGCATAGTCTTTATATCCCAAAATTACAACTTTTGGGATTCTGCACTCGCAACTTTTCTCTGCTCACACAGTTTGATTGCTTGCTGTTGGATTCAAACTGTAATCTGTTAAACTGATGCGTTGCACACAGTTTTTTTATATCATAATTTATATTTGGGCTCGGGGAGGCTATCAAGACAGTTCAAGTCAAAACGCTCAAGTCCAAGTGAAGTCACAAGTCACTGATGGTAAGTCCAGCTGCAAGTCTTTTTTGATTTTGTAAAGTCAACATATGTGACTTGAATCTGACTAGAGTGCAAATCATGTGACTCGTGTCCACTCCTCTGAAATTTAGAGATAAATGTAAATATTACAGCTGACGATTGTATAAAAGTTTCAGCAAAAATGTGTCACTGAACTGCATAAATAAAAACAGTTTAGAAATTGTAATATTTTCAAAAAGTAACAAACCATAGTAGGCTTGAGGAAAATATACATAGCACCTAAACGTTGAGTGCATTGTGATTGTGATCTCTTTCTCATCTCAGGTTTGTAGACATTCAGCTTGCGGCTACAAATGGATGGAAGATTTCAGTTGCGCCTTCAAGCTTCAAAAGTGTTGGGTAAAATCACAGTGTGAGCCGCTTTTAAGGATTGTCTGCATTTAGATGACTCTCATGACAACTCTACATGTACTGTCCTGTTTTTTGATTTAAAAAAAACCACATACAGACTTAAACTTTAACCTGAACACCCCAAATCCGATTGTGGTCAGAGTTTAGTGCAATCTTTGAGTTCTCCATTGTTGTCGTGTTACGAGCAGAATAATGTCTGAAGGAATTATCTCCTAATCAAGTCAGAGTGGAGTTTCACTCTTTTTAATGGCAGAAAAACAGAGTTAGCATTCATGCTAAATGGGCAGCATGTAATGTAGCAGGTGTATGAGGAGCTGAACTCATCAGTTTCGTCTTTCTTTCTAAACAGAGAGGTCATCTGCTCTAGTGCGGCTGCTGGTTCTGCTGGTTTTGCTGAATCTTCGTTTGTCTGTCTGACAGAGCCCTCCATTGGGCAAAGCAACAGCTCGTCTGGGCCGCCATTTAGGATCTTAGGGCAGCTGATCTCCCTGCTCCCAGGGCTGTAGCAGTTAGTATCGGTCGTCAGGTATCCGCCATCTTGGATCTGATTATTACTAGCGCCCTGCCACCCGGGAGGGTAGCAGCTCATCTGGAGGACGTTTACCCCCTCCACAGCGACGGCCATTTTGTGCTTCTCTGTGGCCATGTTCTCAGAGTTTTGTTGGTTAGCCAGACGGTGGTTAGGGAAAGGGAGGGGCATGAAGTGTGAGGAGCCAATCACACGATGGCTGAAGTCTGGAGGGGGGGTTGACGGCGGTGGAGGAGACAGAGAGAGCTGTCGCGCCAGCAAAGCATTGGCAGGAGTGACGGCCTTCTCTGTGAAGAACTGCCTGCAAGAGAGTTTTAGCCAGTTAACAGATACGATACAATCTCACCATAAAGAACTAGATTAGTAAACAAGATGTTTTAACTGTAGCATGAGTTCCAGTAAGAAGTTGTTAAACTATGGTATGTGCTCTTGTAGAACCAATAAGTAAGTCAGGTTTAATATGCTATTTGATGTTCTGGAAGTGGCTGTTTGTTCCAGAAGAAGTGGGCACCCAGTTTCCGGCCCCAGGGTTTTTGTTCACACAGTTCGGCTTTTACGTGTAATTACAGGAAGTAAAAGCTGAATCACAGGGGGCTGAAAATAGTTACAGAACTCTCGGTGTGGGAAATGTACTTTAGATGTTTCAAGAACTTTGTTTGTCTGTCCCCTTTAGTTTTCAGTCGAGACTCTGGAACGACAACAGACCTCTGCCCGAGGATCTCAAGGTACGTGCTGGTGTGTATGGGACTAAAAGGTCAGAAATATAACAAGGCGAGAGGCCATGAAGAGCTTTAAAAGTGATCAATAACATTTTAAAGTCAATTCTAAAACACACTGGGAGCCAGTGTAATGAAGCTAAAATAGGGTAATGTGGTCATATTTTTTTGTTCTGGTTATAAGCCAACAATGTAGTATTTTACCTCCATAAAGTTAAAGGCCAAGATATCCTGACTTTCAGTCCCTAGTATAGTTCAAGCTGCAAAAACCTCTACATTCATGTGTGGCTTTTTATTTGAATCTCCCTTCCTGGTAAATGCCCATTTATTTTAAAGTCAGTGCCCCTAGCTTGAAACACAGGCTTTCTGTTATACGTTTTAAGTCCCCAAGCTTGATCCAAGTTACTGTAACCCTGATAATATCATCACATTTATAATCTCAGACTTTACAGAAGTTCCCCAGAGCCACAGACAACATTAAACAGCTGTTTTTGGTTGAATGGGACTCCTTGTGATGCGAAATTGACTTTGATGCTTAAAATCGGTGGAGTTCCCCTTCCCCCAAAAACTGCATATCCATGCATTACTGACTCTATACATTTTAATTCAATCCTTTTTTTGGGACAGGCTATCTTTTTTATTTATTTATTTTTAAGCTTTTTTTAAAGCTTTCAGACTTTAATATTTAGTCACCTTTATGATCATCGCTTGTTCTGTTAAAAAGGTACTGCTGCTTTGCAACCCCAGGATGTTTAGATGTAAAACATTCTGAATTTAGCATCAGCAACATGTACATGTCAAAGCTTCCTTTAACCACCAGGCAGCAAACATGACAATGATACTTTAACTCTGACCAATTAATAAATGGGACGCTCACCATGATGGGTTATTTATCTCAGATATGTAAGGTCAAAGTGCAAATTTAACAAAATCAAGATAACAAGATCTCTTGAAAGCCATTTAATTGGCAGAGAGGTAAAAAAATGCCTTTCCCAACAGCACCACTGGTTGGTTTTTGACTCAATCGTTCTTCATGGGGTCTTTATATTGTGTTGAAGTACAATAGTGTCTATAGTGTTTAGTGTTATAGTGTTTTTTTGTTTTTTACTAACTAACTTGTTCCTGGATTTCTCCAGAGAGCAGAGGACTTAACACACATACATCCATGGCTTTGTGGTGTTTTAGATGTTACAGAGAGCCTATGGTAATTTCCTGCAGTAATGTTGTCTTTTTTTAAACTCAAATCAATGCGTTTATGAATAAGAACACGCACCTGCAGCAGCGTCTCCATGCCAGGTGATGCAGTTCGAGCACACTGAGGACCAGAGAGACAGCCGACACAACCAACATGAACACTATGAAGATGTTTTTCTCTGTCGGTCTGGAGACATAACAGTTCACTGGATGTGGACACGGCCAGGCCTGAGAGGGAGGGAGAGTATATAATTGAATATCTTGTTTTAGATGTAGCAGGAATTCAAAATGATCTGGGTTTCGGGTTTTACCTTGCAGACATACAGAGGATTGAGGAAGACTCCATATAGGAAGTACTGGAGACACAGAAACACCACCTGTATGGGCGTCCAATCACAGTCAGCTCCATTGTTTTACTCAAAACAAAAAGTACTCAGATCTTTTAGTGTGTAGTAGTAGTATAAAGTAGCAGAAAACGTAATTACTCAAATAAAAGTACCTCAAAACTGTACTAAAGTACAGAACGCGAGTACATGTACTTGGTTATTTGCCACCACTGGTTTTACACTATATTGATTTATAGTGTTTTATTTACCCCCCTTCTCCTTTTTGCTTTAATCTCTCATTCAAGTACGTTTTGGTTTAAAATACCATTATAATGATATCTTCAAAGGTTATCATTCATCCGGGTCTTAGTAATCCAAGGAAGGCTAAAATCAGGGAGACAACTGGACTTGGTTGAGGATACTCAAAGACGTTTCGTCCCTCATCTAAGAAAGGGGCGAACTGCTTCGAGTCTCTATAACCAAGTCCAGTTGCTCTTGATCTTAACCTTCCTTGGATTATCATGATATATCATGCAGTATGTTAGATTGTCATGGCTAATGTACAACACAATGGAGCACAGATAAGAGATAATCTGCTTTACTTAATCACTAATAACAAAATAATAATAAAAAAAAGGGAAACCATAACTTGTTAATTAATTGTACTTCTGCCTCAACATCAACATTATCAATGCTGGTTTGCTGAAAACAGCTGCCTACTGCTGCTAGAAATGGGTGCTGTACTGAACCAAACAGTAAATGTGCCTCAAAACTAAAACTTTTTTATTTACCCACAGAGCTGATAGTAGTAGGGCAGCAGCAGTAATTGTATCATGTACCTCCATGATGCTTCGTATCAGAATACTCAGTATGTAGGTCTTCAGCAGCGCTCCCTTCAGACGGATTCGACCTGCTGATGGACCTTCGCTTTTCTCATTTCCTTCAACCTCCTCTCCTTCCCTCCCCTGTTTTTCTCCTCCTCCTCCTCCTCCTCCTCCTCCTCCTCCTCCTCCTCCGTCACCTCCTCCTGGGTCCTCCTCCCTCCCTCCCCCCTCCTCCTCTCTGCTCCTCCTCTTCTCCTCTCTGCGAACAGTGTGCATGGCGTGGCCCATGTAGATCAGACTTGGAGTGGACACAAACACAATCTGGAGCACCTGGGAGGAGACGAGCAAGATTTGTAATTAAAACCAGTTGAATTAAAATTAAATGACGAAGCTAACAAGTTTGAGGCAATTTACCACATTTCTAAAAGACTATGCATCACTGCTAACCACGTAAAAACACACCATAAATATGAAGATTAATTGCATTCTTACTGCTCCCAGATTCAACTATGATAATGTGTGATATGTCTTGCAAATTTGTTTTGTTTCCCATGCCCCAATTTCAACTTGCAGGACTCTGAATATCCATTCAAACTGGTCTTTCATGTTTCAATTAGAGGGAGATTTGCCTTTCAGTGCATCCAGTTTAGTATGTTGGTCACTGCAATGGTAATGCTGGTACAAGCAGGCGTGCTCTAACATCTGAGACTTCTCACATCTTCTCCATGACCCATGTTCCTATATAATATGATTAGGTTATGTAAAAGACTTCACAAATCTAGATGGTAGAGTTTCCTTAAATGCAACATCAGTCCTTGCTTGCATCTGCAGAAGCGCATAAAGAAAAGGGTGTAATATTAGCTGTGATATAAAAAAACAAGGACCCAGCAGCTGCAAGTTAATTTTCTGTACTGAAATAAAAGGAAAGCTTAAAACTTGTGGCATACTTTAAACATTGGTAAGCAACACCATAAAGTAAATGCGACTTGTAGCCTTTTCCCACCGTCATCATTTTATCTCTGTATTCATCACATGACGTTAGGTTGTGTTTATTACCCAGTATCGTATATGTGCGATAGGGAAAGCTTGATCGTAACAAACGTTCTCGCAACCCGGCTGTTCAGTGTCACAGTCAAAATCTTCCTGTTCGTCTCCCCATGATGACTCGGCAGCAGTACCGAGCACCAGGATACGGAAGATAAACAGGATGGTCAGCCACACCTGTGGAGAGAAAAACAGCAAATAAGATATTTATAACATATATAAAAATAAATATCAAGCCATCAGAAACAATAATATGGATACTGTACAGAACTAATGAGGTAATGAGGATTTTTTGAAAATGCCATAAAAAGGTTTTGTCTACATGACTGAATGACTAAATTACATGTTGCTCACGCATTTTGTTTCAGTACTCAAGGATAATAAAGTTTAAATTAAATAAAAAATAATGTGTGAGGAGAAATTATAATAGAAGCATTACTTTAAGATAATATGAACAGGTATTGGGGTATTTTTGAGGCAGTTACATAAAACATTTTGTTGTTATTTTAGATTATTTTAAAGCTTAATGATTTTTTCTAGGGATGTACAATGTAAACAAACATACCCATGCTAACATAAACTTCTGCTTATTATTAAATTAGACAATGGGTCAGGATGCTCAAAATAAAAATTTTATTTTGAGTATGTTTTATTTTGAGTATGTTTATGTCTGTTTATCTTTTTTCCCAGCATGTCCAGAGGAAGTCACTCTGGTGCCGCGCTGGCTGGTATACAGTATATGCAGTGTGTACATGTACGCGTCTGTTTGTGTGTCATACCTTGCCGACAGAGGTAGAGTGCTCTTGTACCTCCTCCAAGAAGTTTCCCAGCAGGCTCCAGTCTGCCATGACCGATCACAGGCTCAGCTCAGATTTATTCTCAGCAGTCACTTTGCAGGTAAGAGACTCACCTGAGGAACAGACAGCACACACAGGTGTCATGTCTGCAGCAGGGTCAGGTGGCTCATTTGTTGACAGAGACAAATATGTACGAGACTTCAGCCAAAGAAAATGTTACAGCGCTCTCCACCCTTACATACTGCTGCACCAATGTATATCTCAAATTGTTTATTATGTTCAATAAATGTTGGGACTTATTTTGTGTAAAACTATTCTACATAGATTATGCATCTATTTTTGCCTATCCACGATCTACTTTTGCTTCGGTTAGTTATTTCCCACATTTTCCAGAATGCCAAAACTCAGATAGTGTGAAAACGTGTTCCTTAGATAAAGCAAACAGCCACCTTTAAACATACAGAACCTGTTAGCTTGTTGCATTGAACGTTATATCTGTTTTGATAGAATATCAATGTCACTAAAACTCACACACAGACCTCTGGATTTATTTTTTAAATTTACATTAAAATGTTTTGTTATTCTTAAAGGGCTGCACAATAAGAAGATATACAAGATGTGAGATATTGTGACTGCAGTATGTTATATAGACTAAAGCATACAGTTAGAAGCATAAGTAGAAATCTAAGAGCTTTCGTAGAAAACTCTTTTAACTAAGATCAATTGTTAGCAGGAAACGCCCAGATCAGTGTGGACTGATAAGGAGACTGTAATGTTCTTTAAATGAATATATAAATACCATATTTCCATCACGTTTCACACATTGTTTTTGTTTGTTTGAGGTTTGACTGGAGTTCTTTTAATTACATTATATCGCTGTGACCTCTTCTTCTGCAAACTTTAAATGGCACCGACTGGAGAATAAGCAACACCCGTTTATCTTCATGAGCCAACAAATATTCACATAACAATAGCGGATGGAATCAGTATGGTGGCGTATTGTACTGTTGTAGGTAAAAATAAAATAAAATACAAGTCAGCACACATGGTGGAAACACAAGGAGTCATAAATGATAACACATCAATCAGAACCTTCAATAGATAAATAAAAGGACCAGAGTCAGTTCATCCAGTTTTGGAAGAGGTAGAGGACAAACAAAGTATGGAGAGTAGTAAGAGGTGAAGGAAGAGCAGTAGGAGTTGGAGGAGGAAGATGAGGAGGTGGAGGAAGAGTAGGAGGACGCGGAGCAAGAGTAGAGCGGAGGAGGAGGAGGTGAAGAAGAGGTGGAGAACAAGAATCTCTGGCTTGTCCTAGACCAAAGACAGGACACTGAGGCAGAAAATTTGTTACTTAGCCAACAAGTATCATGAGATACCATCTCAAAGACCAAAACCATAAAAAACTGGCTAAGATCTGTGGCTTTGTTGGCCCTCCCCCTCTTATGCCTGCACTGACTCTTGTCTTGCATTAATAATAAAGTAATAAAGTGCCACTTTTTTCTCATAAATGTAAGACTTTAATTTCAGAATGTGTTTTTTCTTCAGATTATTGCCCCATATCCCGCCTGCACAAAACCACGATGGCCCTAATATGCAGTCATAAAACACACATAAATTCACTTTTTCTTTTGCCAATGATCTGAAAATTCATAAAATATTTGCACTAAATTTGGATGGAAACACCACTGAAGAACACAGTTTGTTCTGGTTGTTGCTGCAACCTGACTGCTTGGTGTCTGATGGTGGTTAGCAAGTGTGTGTATGTGTGTGTTCTTATATTATCTTGACCCCGTGACCCTCTCTCCACCCTGGCCTCGACCCCATTAATAAAAATGTCTGCGCCCATGTCTTAGTTTAGCTTCATACTCGGTTCCCACACTTCCCTCCGTCTGTCTCTGGGGAAGGAAAACTAGACGTCGACTGTAAACACACACATAGTCTGTCCTTCTCTCTGTCACTGTGGATATGTGGGTATGTTTATGTATGCTGTGTGTACTACTACTGTTTTCCTCCTCTGTAAAACACAAATAAGACCAGAAGTCTGAAGCTTGGCTAGCAGTCCCTAAAGAGGCTTTGGTGTTCATTAGAACCAGAAGTGAAGTTAAAAAAGTTTTTGTCCAGGGAGTAAGTGCTCGCTGAAGAACAAGAAAGTAAATTTCCCGGTAATCTGACTGCATGACACGTTCCAGTGATGTTGTGTTTTGTAATAATGACTCAGTAAGAGGTAATTTCCTCATAACTTTGATGTAGAGTTATAAAAAAGAGACTAAAAGGTTACATGTATTGCATTGTTACTTATTATTACAGAAAATCTCCTCCTCCCCCGCAATTCTCCCTGTAAGACAGCTGAAAGTCAATGCAAAGGTTTTTTAAGAAGTCTTCGCCCTGACACCAAAAGCACATGTTGTTCCCATTTATGTTTTAGATAGTTGTAAGTTAATAAAAAAATTATTTTTTTCATCTTTATTTAAGTCCCTTGAGATAAATTATCTCTTGGCCAGAATAGCAGCGTGGGGTAGATTATTAAGAGGAGAAAGAAAGGCACACAAGAGAACTGCATCTCTAGATATTTTTAGTGTGATCGGATGAATATTGTTGCCACTTTTGTTCTTTGGGTTATCTAGTGAACAACTCACAACTAAAAAGTATACACTGTTCCAGTGTATACTTTTTAAAAGGCATATAAAGATGCTCTGCTTTGAATACTAATGTGTGTCTGAGCTTTTTTTTCCACAACAAAGTTCAATAATCTTGTTACAAATTCTCTAAATGACATCCACTCGTTCTCCCTCGTGGACAAATATCCAGAATCTATGAATATGCCAACACGTCCTCATACCAAATGTCAAAATAGCTTAATTGTCAAGTGTTCTTAAACGACATCTATGTCCGTTGGAAAGTTGGTTTGGGTTAAAATAAATACATCACGTGACATAAGTAAAGTTAGTCACATGAGGTGAGTCATCTACAAAATGTTATTAACATGTCATCTTTGACTTTCTTCTATACAGGACTCGAACATCGTTCTCCTGAGTGAAAGTCCTTAGCTAACTTGACACATCCGTCCACCCCACCACCCTCTTTGTTGCTCTTTATACTACGTCACCTGACTTCTTCTGCCACTGGAGGTTGCGGCCTACCAGAAATTGCAAATAGGGGTCATAATAAGCTATATAATAATTGATAATTGATATAACACCTCTTTGGTGTTGTATATATGATGCTTTGGCAATCTTGTTGTTACACATTCATGCCAATAAAGCTAATTTGAAGTGAATTGAATTGAATTAATAAACAACTTACATGGCCGTTTTTGAGGTGACGATGGGCTGAATATGGAAATATTGCCTGTTTGAAAAGTTTAGCTGCTGCACGCCAGATGTCTCCTACTTCACTGAAAAGTTCATTTTCATATCTGCACAGCAGGTTTTAAGTTTCCACATGACACTTGTGTAAGTTGCATACTGGATCCTGATTGGCTTGCAGAATTGTAATGTGACAAAGTCCTGCTCGTACAGCCATGTCTTAAATTGAAATTTTAGTTGAGCACAGAGAAACGTTCCTCCTTCAGCAGATGCGTATCTGCACATGCATCATTCTGTACAGTGAAGCTCAAACATCCAGTGGATCAACAACAAGCCAAACACATGTTTATGGTGGGGCCGCACATGTGACTGATCGCTGATCTATATCATTAATAGATAACTTCAACTTGTATTTTTTTAACTGTAGGATTCAATTATTAAAGTCTGTTTCAGAAGACTCATGGTTCAAACGGTCCTAATTTCAAATAAAAAGCTATGAACAAGACTAAAACGAACTTTGCCTGTGGGGAAAAAAAGACATTAAACCATTGATAGTCCCTTATTTATTAAATGTCCCTTAAATGCCCCTCCCTTCCTGTTTTTGTAAAACCCAATAGCTTTGAACAAACTGTGTGTGTGTGTATATTTGTGTGTATTTATGTCTTTCACAAGTGCTCCCAGCATCATTAATAACAATATTACTTCCTTGTATAGACTTTCGCCTGACCTTTGCAAACGTGTGTGTCCGTGTTTGTGTGTATGTGTGCCTATTACCCAGCACTCAGCATTGTTCTGCATCCTGTCTTGATAACGGGCGAACACACACACCCAAAGATCCTCTGCTGGTTTACAATAATAAATGATAAACCGTTAGACCTGAGGATGTTTTTAGTCTGATAATAAACAGTATTTATAACTTACACTATATATATTTTACAAGGTATTAATAGGTCAACATGATAACAAATGTGTTCACATTAATCAAAAAGCCTTTTTTTTCACTGATTCCTGAAACATTTACAAATAACATTTGTTTGGTTTATATTTGTTTGTTTTTCCCCTCATGCTAAGAAGTTTGGAAGGAAATAATCTTAACACAAGTTTGAAGAACTTTAGACATTATTTGCCAGAATACGGCCTTATTAAATCATCTGTCTGCCTGTTTGTCACTGACACATCAGATATCGGATATCAGATATCGGAGGTGCACTTTGTTTATGATGACAGCGGCTGATTCCTGACCACAGCTACTCTGCCTGTTAAACCTGCGATGGTTTTCTTGTTTCTGCATTTAAATGTTAACACCTAACTTATAGGCCTAACATGGCTGTTTTGAGCACTTTCTCAAAATGCTTTTTGAGAAATGTCACAAATGTTAGTTTGAGTGGAGAGTTAGTTGTTTCCAGTGGTGGAGGAAGTATTCAGATCCTTTAATTAAGTAAAAGTACTCTGTAATACGACATTGTGAAAATACTACATTATAACAGTCCTGCAATTAAAACCTTACTTAAATAAAAGTACTCAGTAAAATATTCCCTGTCAGTGTTTCTCTGTTATATCTGATGTTTCTAGATTCATTTTCCTGCTGCATTAATGTCTAAGTTGCATTTTACTGCAGCAGATGTTTGTTGTTGAGCTCGTTTAAACACTTTTATATGCTGTTGGGTAATTTAATCTACAGCAAAGCATCATATTCTATAAGATCAAATATGTTTGTAATGTTGCTGTCTTGTGAGAAACACATATCTCTAAAAAGTGAACTTTTCATGAGCTCAGAGAAACAGCCCTGTTTCCAGCTTTGTGACGATGCATTTTTCCGCTGATCCAGGAGGGGTTCAAATTGTTTATTTAGCTTAAGAAGGAGGATGACTTCATCATAAACAAACTTTATCCTTTAGTTTATCAGAACGATTCTAATTCAAAATCACCAACTTTGGAGATACATGGTTTTCACAAGACAAGAGGGCTTTCGTTACTTTTGTAATCTGGAAAGTAACAAAAGCCGGCAGACGAATGTGGTGAAGTAAAATGTACAATATCTGTCTCTGAGATGGTGTCGAGTAGAAGTATAAAGTAGCATAAAATAGAAAAATACTCAAGTACAAGTACCTCAAATTTGTACAGTAGTTGAGTAAATGTATTTAGTTCTACTATGACAGGGATATGATTAATAAGGAAACTCAAAAATGGTGAAAGTTGAATCAAATTTAAATACTTGAAATTTGTGTTTAGTTGCCAAACTATTCAATGTGTTGGGTTTAAGAATCTACCTGGTGGACGAATATACACACTTTACCTGATTTAGGAGTAAGAGGCAGGGAATCACAGTAGTCCTGAGAAAATCTTGACAAAGTTGGTAAAGCGGCTGCTCTCCTCTCCCTCAGGAGTTTTTACTGAGCTGCCTTTGAGCAAGGCATTTCTTCCCCTTCCAGTGAACCTCAGCGGCCAGCAGCCGAAGATGAGAGGTGGTTGCACCGGTTCAAGTGTCTTCCAGTTGTTTTATGTGTATTAATGTCTTCCCCTAGTCGCAACTTTTGTGTTGCTGTCCAACTTAAGTTGAATGAAGAAGAACGGCTTCAAAAACACCGAAACAAACAGATGAACAAGTGTACAAAGAAATACAGTTGATTTGAAAGTGAGACAGGTGGTCCAGCAGCAGACAGATGACAGCAGTGTGTGTCCAGAGGTCTGAACTGAAATATGTGTGAGACTGTAGTTTGTACCAGCCTCTCTCTCCCTCTCTCTCTCCCTCTCTCTCTCCCTCCCTCCCTCCCTCTCTCTCTTTCTCCATCGCCTACATCTGCAGCAGAGGAAATGGGCCTGGTGCCTTGCTGCCTGCTATTCAACTCTTATGTATGTACGTGTGTGTGTTTGTGGTGTCTGGCATCTAAAGGAAGTCAGATATTGTATGAGGACACAATGGCTGCAGGTCCCAGTCCTGCATTCCTTCTCTCTCTGTCTCACTTCGTCTCTGTGTTCGGTCGCTTTGTCAGTGTGACTGAGAACCAACTTAAATTTAAAGTACCGGTAGGCTTGAACACTCTAAGTGCGAGAAAATAGATAAATAGAAAGTTCCCATATACATTTTGTCCAATTTTTAAACAAAGTTCCAAAAAAGTCAGCAAGCCAATCATCAAATAACTATTGTTTCCATCAACTTGTGCTGAATACAGATAATAATTCTAATAATATCGTATAATTTAAAGAGCAGCAACTCTTTTGTAACTCTTAGTAATTTGTGATCTTCATTGCTACATTTTACTTTAAGGAATAGTTTGACATTTCTGGAAGTATGCTTTTTCTTACCAAGAGTTAAATGAGTATGGAGGACTGATCCTGACAGATTAAGAAATAAATACAGAAATAATTAAATGCTCAATAAATAAATAAGCATCTGATTAAATGCTCAAAAAATAAAGTAAATAAATAAATGTAGGCAGTAATTAAATTATACAATGAGACATAAATGTATATATATTTTAATATTTATTTATTCACCTTTATAATAATTACCTTATTTATTTATTGTCCGTTATCATCTTCAACTTTTTTTATTAATTACTTTTAAATGTATTTATTTATGTGTGTGTTTTATTATTTTTGTCTGTTTTATTCTTCCTTTGCATTTCTGCCCTATTTATTTCCCCAATGGTATTTATTTCTGCATGTCCTTTTTACTTTTCTCTATGCATTTCTGCCTCATTATGCAAATAAGGAGGGGCTGTGTGTCAAGTGATTAACTTCTCCCCTATTGGTGGACCAGTCAAACATCAGAGGACTCTACGAGCATACTTTAACAAGCTTGCTCCTCACACTCTGTCTAAAACAATGCCTGTATACCAGCTCACTGCTTATGACCTAAAATGTTGCACTGCTCCTTTAATATGAAATGTGTCATTACTTTTATTAATTATTTATTTTTTTAGTTTGCATTATTGATTGGATACACAAGACATTTATAAAAATGACAAAATAACACGTGTCACTCTGCTGATATAGAAACAGAAGACGTATTGAAGACAAAAACGCTCATGATAAATAAATAAGACAAATGTAGGACTCTCCTTTTGGATTCAGCAGTACATAGACTAGATACTGTATACCTACACTGCACTTATGTGTTGTGTGTCCATTCACGTCTTTTAACACAAAATTCTAAATGGAAATATAAGGAGCATTGCTTCTGGCCTTTCTAACAAATACAATAGTCAGTTGATGATGTGGGAAGCCGGTAAGGGATCATGTCTTCCTGCTGTTTGTCAGGGCCCCTGCAGAGGCGTCATAGGAACAATTGTATTGTTATATACTTTTGGTATCCCACTTTTCTTTTTGCAATTTCACTGTAACTCAAGGTCAGTTCAATTCAACTCATAAATCTAAGCTAATTTATTTGTCTAACTGTAAATAAACAATACGTCAAATAAATTAATAATGCTACAAGTCATCTGAGTCACAGCAGACTGTGCAGTAAAGTGACAACCATCCGTGACCTCAGGATGACAGAGGGGTTAAATATAATAACCGAATTTAGCTCAAGGCTTCTTTTGTCAGCATGGAAGATGTCTTTTTTCTAGTGAACTTGTGATAGTGTCAAATGGAGACTGATTCCTCCAGGCGATTATTGTGTGCGTGTGTGTGTGTGTGTGTGTGTGTGTGTTGTAGTAAAGATCAGAGTTCCCCTTCAATTCATCTGAAACTGTGGTTACACCATGTGACACTTAAAACATGCTGGTGAACAACAATACTTAACCGGAGGCTCACAAGTTGGATCTTGAATAATCGACCTGACTGATTCAACACGGGTTCTTAAAAATGAGGTCAACCGCATATCCTGCATACAGGGTCACGGGGGACTGGAGCCAATCCCAGCTGACATCGGGTGAAAGGTGAGGTACATCCAGTACATCGCAGGGCCACACATAGACAAACAACCATGCACGCACGCACACCTAAGGACAATTTAGAGCCACCAGTTAACCTAGGCCACATGTCTTTGGACGGTGGGAGGAAGCCGGAGCACCCGGAGAGAACCCAAAGAGACGTACACGTAAACCAGTTGTTCTTAGTAAAAGGAAGTTGAATATTTGAAGGCGAGAGTTTCACCAACATCTACAAATGGAAAATGGTGCTGCGTAAACAAATGAAAACAATATTATCAAAAGAGATCCCTCCTAAACGAGGGACTAACTACTGGGCAACAAAACAAAAGAAGTAGAAAATAAGACTTCTCTGCCTAAATAAGAACAAAACCAACACACTATGTGAGTTAGATAAAGGCGATAAAACAGTGGAAAGCTGCACCTTCCTTGAACTTTTTTTCATTTTCATTTCATTTTGGCAAAAGCCGTCTTTCACGCAACTCCAGACCTGAATCCCACTCTATCCTTCCTCTACCTGCCTTCCTGGATGGACAGAGCCTCAGAATCAAAATTGGCAGCCAGCTCACCTGTGGAAAACCCTTGCAACACATTCTCACTCTCTTCTCGTCACATATGGACGCTTGGTCAAGACCCCTTGGCGTTGCGTTTTAACGCACTAACGTCTAGAGCTCCGCAGTCCAGTTGGCGACAATACATATGTAATGTCTGGTTAAACTTTCAAAATAAAAGTAGTAGTTAACGTTGTAAAAAGTCTGGTTTAGACAACAAAACTACATGGTTAGGTTTAGTGCTGAAACAATTCATTGATTAAATCATTTAATTTGAATACTAAAAAGCATAGATCGCAAATTCTTTGCATTGAAACTCCTGCCTTTCTCATCTGTTCCAACAGACAAGCCATTAAGTTGGAACAAGACTATCCTTAGTCTTGAATCCTTATCAGTATTTCTTCACGATAAATAATGTTTATGACCTTCTCATCAAAGCTGAACTTTTAAACAGTAATTCATGCTTTTTACAAAGCCTGCACGATGCTGTGGTACTGATAAACAAGTCTAGTTCAAAACAGCTTCAGGTAATGGCAGCTTGTACCTTCCATCACAACAAAACTATATACATATATATTGTATATTTCTATTTGTTCAATGACATCAAATTTCCAAATAAACTACCATGGAGTTATAAGAGGTACTTTCATAGGATGTTACTTCAGTTTATTAACTTACAGTTTTTTCCAACTGCTTCACACATTTTCAAAACCATGTCACCTTTTTTCAAAACTCTACACACAATTCCCACAACTGCTCACACAAAATGCAAAATGTCTCAAATGTCCTACACTGCATTCAAAATGTCACAAGCACATTCCAAAATGAAGCATTTGCATCAGATGGCAAACACTTTTTTCAAGATAGTAAGTTCTTTGATATACCATTTGCACACTGTTGTTCCAAATCTAAAGCACTTTTGTCTTTCATAGGCTTATGTGTACATTCCATATAATGTTGTAGAGTGAAAGTAATCTGCTGACAGGTGAGTAGCATACAGGGAAAGCAAACCATAAACATATGTAAACCAAAAGTGTAAGTTTTACTTTTATTGCAACAAATGTATACTTATTTTACAATAATGTACTGTAGAAAGAATTTTAATTTCTGAAGGTTCAAATTATGGACGCCAATGAAAAGCGACTCAAGTTGGGCTTAACTCTGAGTCCAGCTTCTCTCATGGTCAACCTGCTGTTGACCCCCCCCCCCCCCCCCGCCCCTTGCTCTCTGTCCATCGTAGGCATCCATTGTTCAAAACAGGTAATCTGGCCAATGACCTATAGGTCTACTGTAAACTAAAGCAGTGATTGGTTAGTGATCAGTTAATGTTAGCG
>NW_024044258.1:0-2283 GCF_014851395.1 Micropterus salmoides
ATTTTGATAACTAGTTCAACATTTTTGAATGTAATGACTCAAGCAATGAAATGAGGACTATTTGTTTTATATGGAATGACTATTCAGCAAGTATAGTTAATTTTGATGACATGACATAAGCAAATGAAAATGTTATAAAAACAGCAGAGAGTTGTATGAAGCAATTGATGCATGTCCAAAAGTATTTGCAATTTGTTGGAAGGAATGAGAAACTGCTACTATGATGTGCACAAATGACAAATGTTGTTGAGGTTGAACTAACTGTTGTGCAAATGTTAATAGTGATGTGAGAAATGCACCAAAGCGACTGAGAAAAACTGTAAAGCAGTATTTATTTATGTGAGTTTTCTTGAAAACTGTTTACATACAGAATTATGTTACATGCAGTGTCTCCTCCCAAATGTATTGCATTTATCTTTGAGGTTTAACAAACGCAGTAATTTAATTAATTTTGTATGCTTGGTATCAATCTCCTTCTCTGCCTTTTGCTGGTCTTCCCACATTATTTAGGCCATACATCATCCATCATCTACAGGAATGTGTACTGGTCCTGTACTACAAACCACAAGATACAACACATTTCGGAAATTAATAGGGACATATTTTATCTATCTATCTATCTAGACAGACAGACAGACAGACAGACAGATATTATGTTAAGGGGGAGACAGACAGATGCTGACACTGCGCTACTGCCCCAATGTATGTAATGTCATTTTGTTTTAAACGCTATTAATTTAGGGAGGTTACACTGAGAGGAAGCCTATCTTTTGCAGGAACGCCTGATCATTCACACATTTTACACTTTCCCCCACCCAGATTTATCCTGCCGGTCTGGAGATTGAACTGACAACCTTCCAGTCACATGCACATCATAAGTTGTTTAAAGCATTTGCTGAATGACGGATGTTGTCATGGACAGTCTTGCTAAATCACATGGTGATAATGTTTAACACAATGTACTGTGTTCCACTGTTGAGCAGACAAGACTCAATCTTGATTGTGATTTGCTTGGAATCACTGATTTAGACAACGTATTTTGTAACATGATAACACAATAATTTCACCAAGAAGTAATTCCAGTTGAACTATTTAAATCACAATAGTGAATTATTGTCCAGACTTGTACTATAATGTCAAAATGAATAAATACATTATAATGCTTTGTGATAAAACTGTGAATATGTTCTGGTGTTCCATAGTTTTACTGTTTATAGGAGCTCTGTCAGATGCTGTGAGACTGAACGAATATTTCCAGCCATGCAGTTAAGCTTCCAGCACAGTGGCGAGGCTTACCCTATAGTTTACACTTGAGCCTCTAAGAGGCTACAATAAAAACAGCAATTACCGGGCGATAGTGACAGGAGACAAAGGAGTGTAATAGCATGGGAGCAGTTATTTTCGATAGGACCATTGGCTGTAAAGTGGAGTCAAAAAGAATGAGGCATCAAAAAGTCAGTTGAGTATTGGGCAGTATGTGTGTGAAATGGATGACCAGGCAATGCAAGCTGCCAATGGTCATTTTATGACACACTTGAAAAGTAGGACTAATGAGAAAAACTGAGTTTCATGAGAGCTTGAGAATTACTGCGACTGTTGTTATTCTCGACATTAACTTATACTGAAAGAGCTGAAATCACACAATTCCCATCAAACAAAAAATGATGTGCTGAAAATGCATTCAGTGAATTTCGAACAAAATCTTGAGTCAATGTGGAGCTGAATAAAAGATCTCATTTATCTTTTGTTTGGATTTTTTTTTTTTTGCATGCATAAGCCTTTATGGCACTACCACTGACTTTGCTTATTAATTTTCCCATTTCATACTGATAATGACACATTTCTATGGAAATATGCAAAAAATGTAATATACTCAAACAGAGTAATAAGACCAGTTAATTGAGAGGACTGAATGGAGGGCAATTAGCCGCTGTCTGAAGCTGTCATGGTAATGAGCAATCTAAAATAAGTCATTCTTTGTCTGAGCCTTTTGCAAACAACAAAACAAGAGGGGAACGCATTTTGGCTACAGGGGAGCAGTAACATTTTCACATCAATACACTCAATCTCAATGAATGCACAAATAACTGTGTGTACTGCTAGAATGTTGTACTTTCAAGTACCTGGGTTTCAAGTAAGCACATGTGTACATCCATGAATTCATGCATGTATATTTTATGGCATGTGTGTTTGAGTGAACATTTTAAAGTGTGTGAAGGTCCATTGTGTGTGTGTGTGTGTGCGCGTGTGTGGGCTGATGTGTTAAGGACCACTGGGCTACTC
>NW_024044259.1:0-38706 GCF_014851395.1 Micropterus salmoides
AACCAAACAACAAACAAACAAAACCAACCTGGCATGTTGCTACTTCTTTCATGAACACACACTAGGGCCTGTTTACAATTAATCAGTGATTGAATATCTTAAATTCACATTCACTTGAATCAAGTTTAATGAGGCTTAGCGTTTGGGTTTCTTAACCTCTTGACTCTCCACTACTTCTACTAAAGTACGGAGATTGACTATAACCAGGTCTCTGTGGTGCCGCCATATTCAAGTGCCCATATAAACTGTTACAGTGGCGCAAGTGTAGTTCTGTATATTATCATTTGACCCTAAAAATGTTCTGTAGCTCAAGTTAGGGCTACTGTTCACTACTGTTGTTGAGTTGACTTTGTGATAACTGAGAGTGTAAAATACCTTTCAGTCATTTTAAAGACAGTTAAAGGGAAAAAACCCAAACATTTCCACTTTCTAATCCTGTGTCATATTGTTATTTATCTTTTGTCATATGCTAAATACATGCCCCCAATTTTTTGGTGAGTATTTTTTTAATACAAAATATCTATCTTTTTTCTTCCTGTAAAAAACATGTTTGACTCATCTTGGAGGCGGTGACATATGGATTTGGGAGCTAATTACCCATCATATAAAACCACTTTTGAAACCACTCTGGTTAGTGGGAAGCTAGCAGAGCATTGTCTTAATAGGATGTGTTTTGGCTTTCAGCTGGCAAAAATTTGTTAAAAAATGTATAATTATATTATTAAAAAATATAGTTAAGATCTCTTTTATTCATTTACCCTTATCCTCCACCTCCTGATGTAACAAAGCAGGTGAGGGAGGAGTGGGTGGAGGTGAACAGTCCACAACAGTCGTATCTCTCCACAGCTCCTTTATGTTCTGTATTTGCTAAATGATGCCCCCTTTTGTAGCGATCCAATCACATCTGAAGGATTTGATTTAAATCACTCCTGTAACTAAACACTCCTCACACATGCTGTTTCACACAGAATACGTCACAGTACAGAAGCTGTGGACACACACTGGACAGCCAGGAAAAACAAATGTTTACTTTTTGTTAAAAAAACTGATGCTTGGTTTTATGTTTTATATATTGTCCTTGTTTTAAAGTATTTAATGCATTCTTAATGAAATGTGCTTTGCTTTCCTGTTTTAGTGTATTTTATGTAGCTGTCAGTATACCTGCCCAGGGGCTGCAGTCGAAAATTAGCCAAGATGGCTAAAGTGGCGTATTTACAGAAATATCTATTTATGTGCACTGTCCCTGTAACTTTAAACTAGATAGATAGATAGATAGATAGAGATAGATAGATAGATAGATAGATGAATAATACATTGCTTTATCGTAGTGGTGGATATTTTAGTGTAATGTGTTTTGAATCTGGGAGAAAACCAAATTACTAGAATGTATTATGTTCATATTTGCTAATGTAATGGTATTGATTTCTCACCCTGCCCTGCATTAGAAGGATTTATTTTTGTGCACACTGGAATAATGTAAAGTAGTATAGTTAGAATTAACCCATGGCAGCATTATTTAGTATTTTTAAAAACTGTAAATCTTGATTTCCCCCTTATAAGTCAGGCTTTCATAGTTTTCTCCATCGCTTTCAGATTCATTCTGATGTTGTACACTCAACACATATCATTCAGACTATCGCTGGTCATTACTAGGCCTATATGCACCAACAAGAAAATACAATCCAGCTGCTGTCCTTCTTCTTCTGAGTTTTAAGATGCCTGTCATGGCTAAACCAGGGTTTAATCCAACAAATTTGCTGCTATTATGTCTGTTGAAAAAAGGTTAGCAAAATTGATTAATAATTCATTGCTGGTGTTTGTAGCCAAATTCTACATCAGATATGGAAAAGAATGACGATGTGTACGTAAGTATGTGAGAAGGGATGAAATGGTTGCAAGCAAACCTATCAGGGAATGATGAAAGGAAAGAGGCAACATTATCCACAGTAGAGAGGAGAAAAGGGCAATTGGAGGGTAGGGAATGAAAGAAACAACAAGTAAAAGACAGGAACAACAGGAAAAATATGTGAATGTTACAGGAGAAGGCTAATGGGAGAAGGAAGAGAAAAGAATAACATGCAAGGTGATGTAGAAAGGAAATGGGAGCATTATTGGAGAAAATGAATGCAAAGTAAGGGAAATAATCACAGACTGAAGTAAACCTATGCTACAGAAAAGAGTGGAATTATGGAGCTTCCAGCAACTCTCCTCCCCATGAAGTCACTTAGGACTAAAGCAGCAGGGATTTGTAGGGTATGAAGATGAACAGAAAACCCATTTTCCCTCATGGCTACATCTGTCATTGTGAATTTATACGGCTGTTGTACTGAAGAGTGGAAGAAAGATGTGATCAAACATGAAGGGGAATGGAGACAGAGAGACGCACAGTAATCAAGAGGGAGAGAGAACAAAAAGCGAGAGCGGTGAGAAGTGAGAAGTGCAAAAGAAGACATTCTGAGATGATACGGGAAAGGTCATTTGAGAGTATCTTAAAGGCAGTGATGTGACAGAGACAGAGTCAAATTAACTAAGGTACAGGTTTTAAGTAGGAGTGCTTTGGAAAGCTTTCCGACTGTCTGTACTGTAACATTACTTGCAAACCAGGTCTGCACTATTTAAATGTAAAGAGCCTAATTACGGTTTTAAATGTCAAATATGTCCAACTTGTGCACGGTGTAATTGTAAAATGTGCAATTACTTTAAATTTCTTTGTTCCTTCTTTAATTACCAGTGACAATCAACTTGAGGTGTTACAGCAGTGAAACAGAGATGAATAAAGACATCACTGAGCTGCAGAAAACATTTCTGTCTAGTGTTTTAGTCTGCCAGAAGGAATATTATTTTAAACTGAGATTTCAAACTTGCAATTTTAACTCACCATATTTCACTGGCCGTTATCACTCTACTGCTAAAATGAAACATAGGCCTTCACATGTTTTTTGCCATTCTTGTGCAGGCTAAGGGAAGTTTGCAGTACTGCATTTCTGCAAAGTTGCCATCCTATTGGAGATTAATGAACTAGTGTGGTACTAGTCCTCTCTGTGCCGCCTCTCCTCTCAGCATAGTTTGATTTATGGACACCCAGCAGTGCATGAGTTATAATTTCAAAGGGGTTTGTTTTTCCTCATGAAGATGGAATTTTAAATGTTGTGATGAATGACCCCTTGTGGATTTTATTTATTATTCTGTCATGATTTAGTTTAAAGTGTGTGTGTGTGTGTGTGTGTGTGTGTGTGTGTGTGTGTGTGTGTGTGTGTGTGTGTGTGTGTGTGTGTGTGTGCACTTGCATGATCACACGCGTTCATGCTCCTGTGAAAACAGATTTTCTATTTTCTTTATGCACATATGGATATGTGTGTGCACGTATGACATTTTGTGAATAAACCCACATCTTTAAATGTGTGCATGCAAAAGTGCTGCCGCTGCATTTTCTATCTGACATTACGAATATATCACCTTTAGGTTGCCATGTCTTGCTGAATCAAATACTACATCTCACCTATTGGATGTCAAACAGTCTTATACATGGCCTCCCTTTCTGTGCACCATTCTGTCTCTGCATATGGATTTATGTTATCATCCAGCCACAGCATGGATGGCAGGGTGTTTGATGTTTCTGTAATGGTGAGATATTGAATGAACCATGGAGAAATGTGATGCCACTTGGTGAATTTACAGGAGCATAGAAAGAGTTAGCTTGGAGAAGAAAGAGAGGGCAAAACAGGCCTGGTGCATTGGCGTGTGTGACACTCGAGAGATAGTCCAGTTGCAGCACTGCCACAAAGAAAATCATTTCTTCCTGACTTCTGTGTGCATGTGCTGAAGGGACTTCACATATAGGGAATGGACCTGATAACAGGAACACTTAAAATGCAATCCCTGCTAGTAGTCTTGCAGCAAATTCATCTTTTTTTTTAATGTTGTTGAGAAGAAAATTGTTGAGAAGTGCTTATTCAACTCTGGTATATTGCCTTCTGTACATGTCCATTTATGTATGTGAATTAATGCAGGTGCCGATATGTCCGACCGCAACAAAGTGCATTTTCTAGTGCTGACAAAAAATATGTTATGTGCTGTGAAGCAGCTTTATTGTGTGGAAGTGTGTTTGTATGCGTGTGTATGTGATCTTCGCCAGCTTCTGTTGTCTTAGGAAGGAGTTGGGCAAAATAACATGAACATTAACTCTGCAGGTGCAGTTGTTTCAATTTTGGGGGGGGGGTGCCACAGTGTCAAAACCTCTGTTGTAGATGATGAGTCTGTGAGGTTATCATTATTTTCACGACTGTTTTCTTAATTTGCTGTATATTTTACCAGTGTACTTGTTGTGGAAATGAGTAGTCTCTTTAGGACACTATTAGCTGCCTCATGTTGGTTTGAGAACTCACATATTGAAGTGCTGATTGCCGAACCTCTTCAATAGCTGGCAAATGATGCTAATTGGCATTCAACCTAATACAACTGGCACTGGAGCAGTGATTGTAATTTTTATTGTTCGAGGTAAAGTCCTTTTTTCTATTGTGTGTTTTGGATAATTGTGTACCACGTGAAATATCGACATCGGCTATTAGGTTAGTCGTCCTTGTGTGCTTCCCTCACATTCTCTTTCTCTCTTTTCTCTTGCTTTTATTCAGGGAGGCCTCATCGCCCTCCTCCTGCTAATTCTCCTCTTCACCCTCGTCTTGTATACCCGCCACCGATGGTGCAAGCGGCGCCGTATCCCCCAGAAGAGTGCCAGCACCGAGGCCACACATGAGATCCACTATATCCCTTCTGTTCTGCTGGGACCCCAGGGCCGTGACAGCTACCGGGGCTCTCGAAGCACACACCAGCATGGGAGCTCGGTCATCGGTATGCCCATCCGCGAGACCCCCATTCTCGATGATTACGACTGTGATGAGGAGGACCCAGGTGGACACTCACTTAACTCCACGCCCAACCAGCTCCACACCAAGCTGAGTGATGGGAAGATCCAGGAGGACTTTGGAGTTAACCTTGGACACTCTGACATGATGTGCAAGAACAACGAAATAAAGCATAATTTTGAAAAACGAGGTAGGTTGGTTCTCTGAATACATTTCCCTTGAAAAACAATTTAGTGTGATGGAAATATTATCACTTTATGCATACAATGGAGATTAATTATGTGCTCGCTGTAAGCTTAACAGCATGATGCTGGTTTTGTCTCCATCACTCAACTATGAGCAGCAGCATATACTTCTATAGAAAATCTGTTGTGCTCAGTGGTAGTTGTCCTGCTTTTTGCAAGCATCATTTGTACATCCGTGGAGGCTCTCAGTGCCAGCTCCCCAGATGGACCAGCCTGGACAGTTCACTTTGGCTCTGGCCAGCCCACCCATGTTCTCAGTAGCACAGCATGTCCTGTTTACATTTTGTCAAAATTAAGCAGCTCACGTCATTACTTCACACTTGTAAAGATAAGCATCCTGTATTGCATGAGTCATATTAAGCATGAACTGTATTTCCTTCTGAGAGAACACCAGCAGTGAAACCTCACTTTTTCATACCCCCTTCTCGGTTAACATAGCCGTCGACTCTGTGCGTCATGAAGTAATGTAATGCATTGTCGTGTAGTTTTGTAAAGGTCAAGTGACGGGGGCTATTGGTCCGGTGGATTAGATGTGTCAGTAGGAGCCCTGTTGACCCTTGCTAAATATAGTCAGGGGTTTACACTTCAAGTGAGGGTAAAAATTCTGTCTTGCCAGTAGTGACAAAACTGGAAGTGACGCTTCACAAAATGTCTGCTGTAGGGATTTTCAAACAGGCCGTCCAAACGTTATAATCTTAGGCTGTGTAGCATTTGTTGACATAATATCCTCTTGAACCCAGGGTACTCCTCTCCAAAGTCAGACTTTAATAATTGAAGGGAGCTTACTAAGTCTGAGGGTGCCTTGGTTATTCGTGTCATACTGAATTATGCATGGGTAAAGTTTGTGGAAATGCCCCTCTTGCTCCCATAGTATTCATCACTCTACATAAAACGTATTTACACAAGCTGTTTGCATCTGACTTTGTACATTACTTACTAAAAACAAGCTAGAAAAAAAGGAAAAACAACGAATAACAATTTTTTCAAGTTAATATTTGTTAATTTTGTTGTACACCGCTGATCCAAGTCTTTACTTACAGCTCAAGAACATAGTTTAATCTTATTAACATTTCTTTGAATGGAGGATATAAAATGGATATATGGGTAAAAATGTGTTCCATTTCAGTTTCAAACATAAACAAAAAAGTTAACATGGACTTTTTATGTATATGTAGTTCCTGACCCTGACCACAGCTCATAATGATCCTAAAATCAAACTTGCAGTCCCAACCATGAGACAAACTCATTGTTGAATATATCACTTTCACCCTTAAGGATCACCTTCATTTGTCTCCCACTATGTTGATGAATTCCTTTTTCACTCAAACATGTAAACAGGTTGACTGCAGGGACAAGTGATATGAGTAATCACTACAATTCATGCAACGACCTGCCTTATTTACACTGACCTTACAGTTGAATAATCTTTTCAGATTCTGAAAATGTAAGTGTTTTAGTTAGCCAAAAACAGATCTCTTTCTGTCTCCTCTCCCATTATAATAAGGACAGACTTGGTCCAGTGATGTTTTGCCTGCTGACCTGCTATTTCATCCTTTATTAAACACGAACGCTCCCATTGCATCCCAAGCCCTCAGCCCAGTGTGGAAGCACTTAGTTTCAAATCCAGCAGCTGCTATTTAAAAAGGAAACAAGATTATGCAACAAGGTGAAGGGATAGAGGTTAATTTCTGCTCTGTTCCCAAGTGGAAATGTGGACGAATGTGGGGAAGAAACAGGGAAAAGAGAAGTAAGGCAGAGGGCAGAAAGGTCAAGGCTCTTACAAGCCTGTCTCTTGGGCACCAAATGATGAGATATGGGAGAACAAAAAAAAGCCAAGCAAACTGGTTATAAGCAGCAAAACACAACACAAACGCAAACTTCAACCACATAATTACAAGCAATGAATGGACCACTAAATGTACTTTTACTGACGTTGAGACACATACAAATGAAGCAATGCGTTAGTTTATGCAGGACATGGAGTCAAAAACCCTTTAATCAGCTAACAGCTGCTGATTGAATCTTTGTCTTTTGTCTCACACACCAGTCACATCCCATTCTCATAAGTGATGGTCTATTGAAATACGACTCCCTCTTCACTAATCCCTTCTACACCAATGTTGCCACACTCACCACTGCTGCTACCAAGCTTTGCCTCCACCGCCAATAATCACGTAAATGTCATGCCTGGTTACGTTATAAACTGCAAACACTTATTTGGCTCCAATTGTGATTATTCCATTAAAAGAAATGTTAAAGTATCACAAAGACATACCTTTGCTATTACCACGGACATAAAGTGATGTTTATTTGCACGTTATGTCTGTTTGATCCAGATAAAAGCAGCTGTAGTCGTAAAGAGACTGGGCGATACAGTCTGTTTACGATGATGATCACTCTTTGGCATGACACCTGTATGCTCTACTGTCCAGTCTTTCTGGCCACGTAATATCTGATTTCAGGTTCTGTTAACACCTTATACAGTCTATGATTGACACCCAGTTAAAAACGGGGACATTTCACGTTTGGACACCCTAATCTATAACAAGTGTTCCTGACTGAAAGATGAATCTAGAGGGACTTCATGTGTAACATAGAACAGATAAAAGTTGTGATCTGGTAATTTATCTCTAATGTGCAAGTGGTAGAAAAGGTGAATCTCTTATATGCTGCACACCATGTTTCAAGCCTGATAAAAACAAAAAACTAAAGCAACAATATACTTTTAATCCATACTGAGTATATTGAGCCTACCTTGATTCATGTGTCAAGCGTATTAAGCCACAAAAAAAATCAAAGTTAAGTTAAATTCAAGCTCTAACACACCAAACAATTTATGAAGCAGTATTTAAAAAAAAACAACCTGATACCTGTGTACAGGCTGATAGCACCTAAGCTAACATCGAAGCTAACAGTGCTAGCCACAGCCGCAATGTGCACATTCAGTGGGCAGAATGTGTGCAAAGCAAAGAGTGAAGCAACATACAGTAGTGGTGTTGTGTGATCTATGTACATATACGGTTATAACGGTTTACTGGCAAGGAATCCTGATCCTGAATCAAAATGCTTTCTTGACCACAAAAGCTCCAATTTGAGCTCCAGCTATATTTCTTAAAATTTTACCTCCAGGATAGCTGTTAAAATATTATGTGATGTGGGCAATTTACAGTAAAGTCAAATACAGGGTATTACACCAGGTCTGTTACTCATTTCTGTTCATTTTTTCCCAAATACAGTTAACAAATCTTTTTGTCAGTCTCATAAACAATCTGGCATTTATCAAAAGATAGCACATAACCATTTAATTTGATGCTTCTGCCTTTCCCATCTGTACTCTGCATAAAGCGGCGACATTTGAATACATGGGGCGATTAACTCTTGTCCCACCTGTTCTTTGCTGCTCAGCATCCCAAAAGTCTCCAAATACCAGTCATCCTTTATCTCTCTGTCCTAGCTGAAAGATAACCCCATTCAACTGAACTCAATAGTATTATCTCCAGGGATTATGGCTATGCCTCGCAGGGTTGTGCATGGCATTGGCTTTTGTTACACAGACAACCAAACAAATGAGGCCTGTCAATTTTTGTTATTCAGCAAGGATCCCTTGGCGTTGGAAATGTATTGGGCAGCAAGGACAGTGTAGATCAGGTGCAGAAAAACCTTAGCGGCATACTGGAATCTGTGAGGAGCGCTCAGGGACCAGTTATCACCATCAGACTGCTATCATCACACATACCTCTACAGTAGCAATCTGCACCTTCTGCTGCGAACCTACATGTGTAGCCTTTCTTGTTAGAAGGGCAAATCATACATATCATGTGTTTGCAGGAATACAGTTCCAACGCAGCTCATGTGGTTAAGTCTCAAGAGCTCTTTGTAGAGGTCTTGGGGTCTTTTATACAGTTCTCCTATACATTCTTGTGATCATTTATGGACCAGTGAAACTAGTACTAGTTCAAACAAGCAATTATTCAAATATTACAAAATAAATCAGTAATCTTGCCCCAAATTAAAGGTGTATAGATATGCTATTATCTGTATCTGTTCAACCAACACATTATCTGTATCTGTATTTGGCTAGAAGATCTGACGTGGGGTGTGGTTTATATGGGAACATTTTTGTACGTCGGCCGATGCTGAAAGTAGTGTAGTCCGCACGAGCCTTTAGTATAACTTGTATAGCACTCAGGTGATGTTTGTGTTTGTAAAGCAGCTGTCTGGTTGTTGGTCTGATGTTTGCTGTATGACTCACTATGAATTTCCGAAAGGACCAATAAATATCTATCACCTATAAACATGCACAGCTGATCCCGTTACGGTTGGGGGGGCGCCGCCGCTGCCCAGCAAAAGTACTTTTTAAACGACACAACAATGAATAGTTGAAATAATCTTTGAATACTAAAATCATCGTTAGGTGCAGCCCTACTGTCAATGCAGTGGTTGTACTCACCTGTCTGAAAATCATTTGGTGAGTTATAAACAGGTGCATCTCACAAATTTAGAATATTGTGAAAACATTTTTTTCAAGTGCTTTTTCAAGTTTTTATATATTCTAGGTTCATTACAAATAAAGTGAAATATTTCAGGCCTTTTTTTATGTTGAGGATTACATCTCACAGTTGGAAATCAAAAGTCCATGTCCTACCTTTTGAAAAGTTGAACAGTTCTGAAAAAGGTTAATTTATGCGCTCAGTGCTTGGTCGGGGCTCAATGGCATGAATTACTTCATCAGTGTAGCGTGTCATGAAGACAATCAGCCCATGGCACTGCAGCGGTGTTATGGAAGCCCAGGTTGCGTTGATAGTGGCCTTCAGCTCGACTGTATTGTTGGGTCTGGCGCTTCTTGTTTTCCACTTGACAATAGCCCACAGATTCTCTATAGGTTTCAGGTCAAGCGAGGCTTCTTAACCAAGCACATTAATACAGCAAACCAGTTACTAGTCGCTTTGGCACTGTGGGCAGGAATCAAAGTGCTCTAAAATCTCCTGGTAGACCGCTGCATGGACACATTGGACCAACACCAGCATATGACATGGCACCCCAAATCATCACTGTGGAAACTTCACGCTGGACTTCAAGCAACTGAAGATTCAAGAACTCAAGATTCTGTGCCTCTCCACTCGTCTTCTAGACTCTGGGACCTTGATTCCCAAATGAAATGCAAAATTTACTTTCATCTGAAAAGAGGATTTTGGACCACTGAGGAACAGTTGAGTTATTTTTCTCCTTAACCAAGTTAATACGCTTCTGGTTCAGGGGTGGCTTGAAATTAGGAAAGTGACACTTGTAGCTCTCTTCCTGGACTTCCTCTCGGTCTGTGACTGGTGGCTGTTGATGCTCTGACTCCAGCCTCAGTCCACTCCATGTGAAGCTCCCCCGAGTTCTTGAATCGACAGTTCTCTCAAGGCTGAGGTCATCCTTGTTGCTTGTGCACCTTTTCCTACAACACTTTAACCTTCCAGTCAACTTTCCATGAATATGCTCTGATACAGCACTCTGTGAACAGCCAGCCCTTTCAGCAATGACCTTCTGTGGCTTACCCTCCTTGTGGAGGGTGTTTAATGAGTCTCTATTGGACAACTCTCAAGTCAGAAGTCTTCCCCATGATTGGTTGTGTGTACTGAACTGGGCTGAGAGATTAAAGACTCTTCTTAGGTCGACATTTCTGTATTATAAATTCTTTATTCTAATATTCTATATTTTTAGAGTTATGGATTTTTGACTTCCATGAGCTTTAAGCCATAATCATCAAGATAAAGAGATAAAGAAATATTTCACTTTATAAGTAATGAATCTAAAACATATGAAAGTTTCAATTTTTGAATTAAATAACGGAAAAAATTAACTTTTTCACGATATTCTAATTTTCTGAAATGCACCTGTATATTATAACCAGTCATCTAGCCTGCCTGTCCCACTATAGCCTCTGTGTCCCAATTTAACCAGTCCACCTCTCTGTCCCACCGTGCTCCTCAAAGTTTTCAAACATGTGCTGAAAGACTCTCCACACAGTGATAGAAATTGTCAGACAGAAAGACAGAAATGCCAGTCACACGTCAATAAAGGTAGAAGTTCCTCATTAATGTAGCATATGTGGAAATCAACGCTGGAGGATCCACCCTGAGCATTTTAGCATTTAGCCAGACCCAGCGTGCAGCCTTTGGTCAACAACTTTGATGCAATTGATTTTTGTCACTTAGCATGCTCAGCAGGTGGTGCATTAAATCATTGATTAATTATGGTAGATGCAATCTTTTTTATCTATGCCAAGGTACAACAATGCTAAAAAAATACCCACAAAGATATTATCCTTAATTTAAGTGCATTATTATGCATTGTTGTAGCTACTGTTCAGACTGGGTGAGCCTGTGCCTGTGTGCATCCTCGGCGAGAGAGCTCTGCCCTCCTGCAGCCGCAGACACACTGGCAGGTTCAGACAGAGAGACAGGTGGACAGACAAACCAGCAGCTTCCTCTCTGCTGCAGCTGCTGATATAACACATTTTGTTCCATCCTCACACAGCTTATCACATTCCTGAGCTCACTTTTTCCCCCGAATAATAACGAAGAACTTCGGGTAGACAAAATATCCATCCATCCATCCAGTTTCCATCACAACATCTATGCTTTCCTGACTTTTTGGATTCAGGAAGATTCCTACCCTGAATAATTAAAACTTTTCCAATTTCATTTATAAGTTTAGAGAATTTCTTAACAGCTGTTATTGCATATTAATCAAGACGTTGCTTCTCATTGTTTCAAACTTTTCCTGGTAGCAGATGCTGGCGACTGCTTAATCCTCATTCCCGTTGGTCTGAAGCGGAGGGCTTCACAAGGCTGACTAATAAAAACACTTTCAGTAATGACACTTTTAACAACAACCACCCCTGCTATTGCTAAAATGAATCATGTTGGCACCATGTATACTGCCCTTGATCAGTTTCATTCTTACATGATAAAAATATTTTTCAACCCAGTTACAATGGAATCCCCTTTTGTTATTTTGCTATATTCTTAGCTTCATTATGTGTAAATCTTTTTAAATCCATTTTCTTAGAGGTAGTACTTTTGTTTTGAAGGTTCAGTTTAGGTTTTAAAAATACCAACACTACTACAGTAAATAGTGAGGTTCTTAGTTTTTAAAAATGTAAATATCGCAAATTTAACATAAGCGGCGAGTGTATCTCAGTTGCAGCCTGAAAATGTTTTTCGTCATTGCTGGAGAGTTAAGGACACACAAAGTTACTTAAGTCACGTCTTGCCTCCAGTTTTTGTCCATTTTAATATACAAATATTAATTATGTGCATAAATAGAGAATGAAATGAACTGCAGGTTAAACCTTTTGCCAGCTTGGGTGTAAAACTGTGGACCCAGAAGAATAATATCATGCCTCTCACAGCAACTGTTGGCCCATTGTTGGTGTTGCATTTGTGACATCCCAGGTGACTTCCTGTTTGGGCCGTCGTTTCTGAGGCCAGGCCTCACTGATTATCATCTGCTGCTCCCTAGCTATATAAGCTGGTGGAGTCACTCTGGCTCTCTCTCCCTGGGCATATGGTTTGTGGTTTGGCTTAGGTTCTCTTTGTGTTTAGTTGCTTTATTCATTACACTTCACTGTCCACACATGCACTCAACACACTGATGTTACTGATTTACATACTTTATATCTTTATATATCTTTATTATAAATCTTTAGTTACAAGTAACGTGATGTCCTCTTCTCTTTGTCCTCCCTTTGAGCCGGGTTGTGACACATTACTTGTCCTCTGCCCTGTAAAAGTCATTATCGGTAAGAAAAGGAGTGAACACAGAATATGCAAAGTTCATGTAGCCACCACTTTTAATAAACCAAAGTGGGCTGGTAATTCTTAATTTTCTTTTGTCCTGAAGATATAAAACATTTTGAAAATGACGTGCTTTGTATTCTTGCAGACCTTGATAAATGTATCCTTGCCTTTATCTTATCAAATTAAGATTACTGTAATACTCACCAGATATCATGTCCTGTCAGCCACAACCACAGCAAATAGCTAAATTCTCCATTGTGAGCAATAACGAAGCATTGATCCATTTGCACAAATCAAATACTTTATTTGACTTGTGGATGGGAATTTCTGTGAAAACTGATATTTTGCATCTTCTGAAAATATAACAAATGTAATTTTTTTGTCATTAAAAGTAAAGCAAAAGTTGTATTGCAGCAGCAGGGACCAGAGCAAATGGCAGAAGGTGTACCATTATATATACAACTAATGCTGTAATTGCATTGTTCTGGATGGTCTACAACATCCTCCGTCTGGGATGAAACAACCCCTAGCTCAGTGTCAGTTTGGAGGACAAAAGGCAACAAGACTATCTTGTGGTTCATTACTGTCCCCTCTTACTGTCTTGGCTTCCTTTTTTTTCACCGGTTGTTGGCTGCAGCATGTGACTACTTTATAGATTAGGTATTAATAGTTAATTTTAATTTAATAGGGCCATAGGACCCTATTGGAACTGAAGGAATTCTTTGTTTCTTACTTTTTCCTTAGGATGGCCTAAAGGTGCTCGAAAACTCACCCAACTTTGCACAAAATTCAAACATGGCCAAAATGTACGTGATATATACTTTTTGTGCATGGGCGTGGCACAATTGCTCAATAGCACCCCCTAAAAAGCAGCTCTCGGGCCATGTTTCACCAAATTGTATGACATTTTTGTGGCAGATGTATAATGTCCAAAGCTTCAAAAAAGCCTCCAGTAGTGAACAGGAACATCGGCCATTTTGAATTTTACTTTTATTCTTGGAAATTTACCGTACTGTAACGAAATCCTCCCACAGAATTAATCCAGTTAACCCCATGAAATATTCATGATGTGTTCCAAACTTGACGTACTGGAACATAATGTATAATTATTGGGTGCTCTCTAGGGACACAGGAAGTGACGTTTAAGCCATTCGTGCAGCATTCCAAATGTGTGACAATTCAAAGCGGCATCGGCAGAGCAGCGGCATTGGCAGAGCTTTTAGAGACAAAACAAGTCTGTGGATTTAGAATCTGTTTATTAAAGTGTCTGACCAAGATGAACATTACAGTTGCTTTGTCTAGAGAATATTATTTTTTCACACAACCAAATGTAATACAAGTCTATACAGCTGGACAACAACTTCAGACTTGATTGTGCTAAAACTTTACAACAATTTCTCTGCCAGTACAGCGCTGAGGGTGTCTTAGCTGGGGCCATTGAACTGGTCCTCACAGTAATGACATGCGATCCATCCAATTCAGATGTAGAATGACTCTCATCAGCCCAACACACCCTAAGGTGGTGAGCAGCATAATACATTGAGCTGCCTGGGTTCATCTGTGACTACTGACAATAACGCTTTTTCTCTCCTGCTTAGCGTTCCTCGCTTGTTTATAAGAAGTGATAGAGACAGCAGAATTCAAGGTCACATTATACCTTGATTGAATGCAATAACTGAAAGAACAGAATCCACTTGAAGCTCTATGCCGTAACTTAGCACAATATCTGCACTATGTATTGAAGGTCACTGCAGTCTGCTGCGCTTTTGCTCAAGTTATAAACATGCAAGTATGTGCTGCCAGGTGCTTGTGTAGATCACAATGGATTGAACACTTGTACATGGTTACATTTTTCATTTAATGTGTTAAGCTTATCATTACATTCAAGAACAACCCTATAAATTAAACTTTTCAGTTTTGCTATGTAAAAGTTAGTTGGGCAGAGTAAGTATGTGTGTGTGTGTGTGTATGTATGTGTGTGTGTGTGTGTGTGTATATGTATATGTATATATATTGTGTATATATATATATATATATATAATATATATATATATATATATATATATATATATATATATATATATATATATATATATATATATATATATGTATATATATATGTATATATATATATATATATACATATATATATATATATATATATGTATATATATATATGTATATATATATATATATATACATATATATATATATATATATATATATGTATATATATATATATGTATATATATATATATATATATATGACATTCTTACATCATTGTGATTGTTCTTTTGAAAGCACCAGAGCTGTAATGTTATGATAAAAGTTTTCTTTATCTGTGAACACACTACTATAGCCAATGAAAAAAGCTTGGCCAGTAAATTAAAGATTTCACTGTAGTTAAGCATTTCAATATCCCAAAAGGCTTTCCCGTTCTGCCTCTTATTCCTTTCAGCAAAATGATGCTGTTTGTAAAGTCTGCTGAATACAATTACTGGGTATTTATTATACATTGTAAACACAGAAAAAGCCTTGGGCACGGCATGTAACCCGCTGAGAATCTGCTAAAAGATGCTTATATTTTACAACTTTGAGGTAGTAAACGTGTAACTAAATATTGCTTAAAAATAGACAAAAGAGAAACATGCAGTTTGACAAAGATCCCTAGCAAGTGCAGTGGGGTTTCTTTAAAGTCCCACCCTCTGTGGAGCCACAAACTGAACAAAAAGCATGTATTTCCCTCCTGACTCTATGAACTCCAGTAAATACGCACGTTGTTTGCCCCCCCCCCCAGTGTTTATATAACTAAAGCATTGGGGAGGGAACAAGTGGGCAAATAACATAACTTTCCCAAATTCAGTGTATAAAACGACTAAATCCAGCAATGATTTAGCCAGTTTGTGGTAATCTCCACTTGTTTTTATCTGAGACGTCTTAGTGCCCTATGGAAAATAAAGGTCATGGCAGGAGTTACTCATCTAGTTAATTTGAGACTACTTTAGATTTACTATGGTAATGATCTCTACTACGTGTGCCTAAAATCTTTCATTAAGGGATATTTATTCACAAGAGAAATTAAGTAGCATCCATGAAAAAGAAGAAGGGGGGGGGGGGGGGGGGGGAGTTGTTTCATCACCCACAAGACCACTGTCATTACTAAGCTTATCAAGTGTTTACTGAGCTCTAATTGAACTCAAGACTGGAGAGTAATAATCCAGTGTCAAGCTTCAGATCGCTAATGTGACATCTTTGATGAGAAATGGCTGCCAGCTTGGCACACTCAAGCTAGCTCAGGGTAATGTTTTGATTAATGCTGAATCAGACTTGTCATCCTTCCCCCATGATAAATGGATGGGAGTTGGTTACAAAGACTTCCCATTCTTCCTTTTGCCCTCTCTATGGAAAGCATTAAGGTGGTGTGTTGTCAATGGGGCAATTAAGTGAGATGAATAAGATTATTTAAAGAGACGCAAGCACAGCATATATGTACGAGTGCGCACAGACAACACTTCGAGACAAAGCATGTAGGCTGAATGTTAAAATAATCTAAGCTAACATAAATCCAGTAAACGTGGACTCGATTGGCGTGTTTTAAGCAATTCATCATAAAATTCTAGTCTTTCTTGCCCACTCGGCTGTGAAAACGGAGAGTGTCAGTTTCATCAATCATAGGTGTATTGTGTTTGTCAGGAAGTTTCAAAGGAGCACAAAATGTGCAAACCTCTCTATGCGTAGCAGCTGATGAGATAAATTACAGCAGAAAAGACGGTAGAGGGGAACGTAAATGGGGTAAAGGAGAGCCAGTCCAGTTATAGTAACTCATTGATAAATGAAGCCATAGTAATCTGATCTGGCTCTGCCTTTGTCAGAGACACAGACATGAAAAAAAAAAAATCAAGACATGCCAGTAGAAGTAGGTTTATATACACCAAGGCCTCGACAGATCAATATATGTGGGTTGATTGCATGCCAAGTTGTGAGCCATCTTTAGGAGGCTGTTTTGAAATGTGGTTTGGGCCTCTCACCCACATGGAATGGTCAATATATCCCCCAGTGTTTCTGCGCTCCCAGTGTTTCAAAGACTCTTAGTTAATTAAAGTTATTATGCTACTTATTCAAACTTCACATAGACAGTGTCTTTGAAGGTTTGAAAGCAGTCACTTTAGGAAAGAAAACTGAAAAGGCTGAAAGAGGAAAGGCGGTATACTATCTAATGAAAATAGACTAATAAACAACATAACGTTGTGCTCATTTAAAGTGTTTTTCTGCAATTATAACTAAAACAGAGGGAATGAAAGGAGACCAATGATCTTTGTATACACAGTTGATCAGCTTATGCCATTATAAATATAAGACAATTGAAATGTGACAGGTTTTCAATATGTGCATGCCTGACATTGCCTTAAAATATGTGTAAAATGATATCCTCTATCCAAGTTCCCATCCACATGAATTCACTTCCATTTTTTTTGGGCTCTTCAGAGAATCCATAACTGCAGCTGTTCCCCTCAGCCTGCCTTTGGTCAATATGCAATTGTAGGAAAGACACTGTTGCTTACAGCGTATTAAATTAACGGGATTGTTTCTGGGCGTGATGAATTATCTCTGTGTGTGATAAATTGGCACCCTATCATAATTATATTTGCATAATGTCTTTTCTGCTTCATTTCCTCTCCGGAAATTCCCCCAGTAACATTGTTGCAAGATCTGGAAATAATTCTTAATGTCTTGTCTTTGCAATCTGTCAAAAGTTATACATAGCAGACCTTAAGCATGAAGACAATCATTAGCATCTCACTGTACAAAACTTAGAAGTGTCATAAAGTGTCATTAATAAGCATCAAAAAAGAAAATCACAATCAGACAGCAAGGTGAGGGGGGATCAGGTCACCTTTCAGATACCCCGCATTATAATAGGTACACACAATTTCTGTCATGTTATCCCAGATATTGCAAAGAATATGGATTGGTTATGGGTTACTTTGTGTATTTGCCACCTATTCAAGTATTGGCTGAAAACAAAGCTTTATGTGAAATGCAAAATATTTATATGATAAGTGCATCACCACTTCATCAGTATTTACATGTGTTGTCAGAAGTTGAGAGGAATCAAAGGTCAGATCCCCAAAAAAGAAATCCCATTACACAGAATTTGGAAAAATGCTAATGAAGGTGCTATGGAGGATGACTTTCAATCAAGATTCAACCTCACTTGTCTGCTGAATCCAGTCTGGCTAAGATGTTCGAGGGCTTCATGCAGCTGCATATGCAGAGGTTACAATCCAGGAGCAGGAATACAGTGTTTTTACCCAAATTGTCACGAATTATGTGGAAGCCTAGCCTCTGAGAGAGGTAACAACTAAGCAATTGGCTGCAGTCATGAGTTTTCAGTCAGGTATATACAAAATTATCCTTACTGCCCGGAACTCCATTTTTACGAGTTGCACACTTTTGAAAGCTCTAAGGGATCGAAAGAGAGAACCACTTCTCACCACTCACAGATTAATAGACTAGTAGAGCGTTCCAGTCAAACTGAACAAATTTACTTTCGGAAAGCTGGAAAGAAATGCCATGCCATATTTGCTAGTGGTATACCGAGTAGGTTCCCCAGAGCTCGCTTGATTTTTGCCATTTGAGCTGAGCCCATATAGTTTTGAGGCCCTCTGGATGAGCTCTGTGAAACGTGTTAGGAGGGTGACTCACCACAGAATATGGAAACAATCTTGTTGCTGATTGTGGATAAGGAGCTTATGAAAACCTCTGCCATGCCTCAAGAAAACCTGCTGAAGCTGTTGGCCAAAGCAAAGCAAGTTGAGTGACTCTTCAGCCACAAGGCAGAGCCTGAAGCCTGATGATGTCTGTTACAAGAAACACTGCTGGCAAAATGGCTGGGCTGACCAGGTCAAGCAGATGGTGGGGGTGTGAATCTACATGCCTGCCATGCCATGCATGCTTAAGAAATGGCAACCAGGCTGATTTTCAGAATGTCTTACTATTTGAGGTTAGACAGATACAAAGAAAAAGACAAAAGTGTCAGAGAAGTAAAGGCATCCAGTGTTGGAGAAGACAAAGGATCCAGAGAATGAATTTGATTTCCAAAAAATATATTTCTGCCTTGTTTTCTATAAGATAGGACTTCCTCTTCCTTTCTTTCTCTTACTTAGCATTTTTCTAAGGTACACATGTGTAAAGGGAGCAATGTTCTTGAGCAGGATATTGTTTACAGACTTTACAGTAGGTGTGTCCAGGTGTTTTCTGCCAGGAATTGGTTGCACGTCACTACTGTGGCTTTGTTACTTATTAAAGATTTAGACACAGAATAATTCAGCCATACCTTTTTAAATCATCATCTTCCACACTGTCACAACAGATGATTGTATTCAAAATATTCCCACACGTTGGATCTTGTTCTGAAGTCTCATGACCTGGACTTTTTTTGTGATTATCAGTCAGGAGCTTCAGCCTGTCTGGAGCTGTTGGAGGTCAGAGCGTGGCTTGCAATGTTCAGCTGGTGCAGCATGGGGAGACACATCCATATTTTATTCTGGCCCATGGCAAGAGCCAAGCTATAGATAGCACTTTATTCTTGCTCCTCTGCAAACAGCAGAGGCCTTAAAATATACAAGTAGAGGCAAAGACTAGCAGAAAGGAAAAGTGTCTGACTAAAGATGGGACATTAGATGCTTTCCAGTGGCTGGGAATGACAAGGCATGAGACAGTAAATGTTCAAATCCTGCAGAGAAAAATGGTAGAGGGGGCAGAGCAGGGGAGTTTCTGTCTTTTCTTGATATTTTCATTTGTCAATATATTTCCACTGTCTTGGCAATCGCCATATAATATACAAATGCAGTGCCACCCATCCCTTTCCTCCAATGATGTAAGGAGAGGGATATTGTCAAACTTGCAGTTTTCCCATTATGGGTATTCATCTTTGTTTAATCTCCTATCTGATCCTTTTTTAAAATTATTTGCCTCCAACTCAGCCACTGTTTAGTGATTTCTTCTAAAATGGCATGGGTTATCTGCTATGACTAACTATGGCAATGCCTTCAGCGTGGTGCCTTTTGGTGTTTATCTGAGTTAGTTTGGGATTAGACATAATTTTTGTGTTTTCCTAGAATATAATCTTCTACATTTTAGTAAAAAAAAGGCAACTATGCAAGATGTCCCACCGTGTCAGATTTTCAGGAATTTAACTTTCCATTAATTTAGACATGGCAGATGAGAACCATGATATCTTAATATGAAATATGACTGTATGAAGAGAAACTATTACTATTGAATTCTTGCCCAGCTGTAACTGTCACTGTGCTTCAGTACATAGAGCACCAGTAAATGACAGCACTGTTTGTCTCTTGAGGATTTTACCCATTTATTTGTCTTTTCCCCAGTATTGATATATATAATTCACCTTTTACTGATTAGTTTATTATTTTCTCCTTTCTCACTGATTCCCTTTTATTTCATTGTCTCCCCCTATTACAGTAAGTTGGCTCTCATTTGTGCCTATTCTTTTCCTTCTGTGATCAATTTCTTCTCTCCATTATCGCCTATCACATATTTTCAAATTTTGCTCCTTTACCCTCTGCTCTTTATTCCTCCTTACTCTCTTTATCTGCATCTCAGTCCCAACATCATCTTCTTTCTTTCCTTCAACATCCATGGCGTTGTCTACCCATCTCTTCCTCACACCTCTCTGGCTCTATCTCTTTCTCACTCTGCCATTCTCTATTCGTCTCTGGATCCTTTGTCTTCTCCAACACTGGATGCCTTGTCTTCTCTGACACTTTTGTCTTTTTCTTTGTATCTGTCTAACCTCTTACTCTTTTCTCATGTACCTGTCACACTTCCAGAAGCAGTGCTGTCTAAGCTTTCCCAGAGAGATAGACTGGACTATTGGAAAAAAAATGGCAAACTTAATAAATCACAGAGGGATTCAGAGTTGGGGTGAACCCCCATTTCCTCTCTACTGATCTCTTCTGCACTCATTTGCTCCCCAAGCCGTGAAGGGGAGTAGAGAAAATAAAGGAATAGAGATGTGGCTAGTGTGTGTGTGTGTGTGTGTGTGTGTGTGTGTGTTTGCATGTGTTGGAGGTTCAGGCAAAGAAAAAAATAGGAGTAATAAAAGGAAATGTAATAAAAAATAGAAATCTGAAGGAATTTAATTTCTGGGGCTCTGTTTCTCTTCCTCTTGCAGATTTGCTCTAAATTAAAACAGCAGGGGTTTGTAGGGTCCAAAGATCTACAGAAATGTTCCCATCATTTCCCTTGTGGATACATCTGCTTCTGTGAATATGAATGCTGAGCCAGGCGGGATGTCTTATAATAGGGAAAGACTGGCAGTTATTAAAACGTGCATGTTTAAGAAGTGGCATTAAATTGTCAATATGCACATAAGTGATATCATTTGTTCCACTTAAATTCATTTACATTTACGCAGTTTACTCTTTGTTGTTCTTAATGGCTTAAGTGAGTTTGTCTATAATGTGTGGATTATAATAAAGTGTATATTTTAAATGATGCCATCTAGGGCAATAATTACATTGATCTTGACATGTGAAAAGCCTTGTCTTGTCTGATGTAATACATAACAGTGGAACACAAACAAAATGTTGCGTTGTTTCTCACTGACTTTCAGTAGAGAGGAAATCTCTTCCCGAGCCTAAGAGAAATAAGGGTCAAGCACTATTTATGGACAGAGAGTCATGGTCAGAGGTTTCAGTTTCTGGCAGACAGTAATTCCCATAGGCTGTATCAGCGATTTGGTGGAAGCCGGCCTAGTCTTGTTCATTTGGCATTTTGGAATAGCTAGTCCCTCAGTGTATTTTTTGCTGACAGAACAACTGTTGCCCTTCCTGGTGCTGGGTATCATTTTCCGTGAAGGTACAGGCATCAGATACAGACATCCGATTTTGTCGTGATACCCAGCAGTATATTTTTAGAAACCTCTGCTTCTGCAAAATTAGTGCTTTACCAATGAATGTATATACAGCATTTGTACATCCATCTATTGCTGTTGCTGTTATCACATATGACCTTTAACAAAGTGTGGTAATAGCAAGAGTAGTGTGAGTAAGTATTACTAACAAATCAAACTGGATCTTTTGTCACCATAATTGTATGTAATATGATTTTTTTGTTGTGAATCTATTTTGCATGTGTTGTGTTCTGTAGGGATGCCTCCTGTGTTGCTCTTCTTGAGGTTTCTTCCATTTTACCTTTTTTGGGGGGAGTTTTTCCTCAATTGAATCAAGGGTCTAAGGACAGAACTGACCTGACTGACTTGAATTTGATTTGATCTATATTCTCAACTGATGACTACTTTTGAAATGAATTGCACTGGGGTAAATATTTTTGGTAAATCAATTGTCATCTACTAAGTTTACTATGACAATTTAAGCTATATTATGCCACCCAGTTTTCTTATTCTTGTTGATCTGCCTCTTCCTCTTGTCATTATTAAGTTAATAATTTTCACAAATCAAACTAAAATGATGTTGTCAGATACTGTCAAAACTGGAAGGGTGACGTGCCATAAGTGTGAGAGATTAATGTCAGCATTTTACAATATAAAAAAAATTTAGTTTGACTCATCCGTATTCACCATGCTGGCATAGAACCCTGCGGTTAATTACCTGATATGATTGCTTTGGCACTCATAAGTGAATAGCTGTCTCAAAATGCTAATTTGAATTAGCCATTAAAGAAGGAATGTATGGATTTATATTTTGAGTATTGAGTTCTATGAATATTGAGAGGATTAGTTCAACTGAGTTTCAACATACAAAAACAAATAACTGAATTCTCTGGTTTTCTTGGTGGTGTATATGTGTGCATATCTATAATAACCTGCACTTTTCCCTATGTTAAAAAAAAAACCCATTACTCAGCAGAGTAAGTAGATTGTTAATGTTAACCCTTTCTGTGTTTTGCCTGACTAGTGAGGCTATCCTGTCACCTTAGTAGACCTCATAATAATGACACCTCTCTGGGTCTGTACAAGTGCATTGCTCACCAATGAGGTCCCAGGTGAGGGCTAAGTATAAGAGATTCAGAAAACAGAAAAGGGGGGATCAGCAGATTCATTGTATTATATTAGGAGTGGACACTTCAGCAACATCCAGTTCAGATGTTCAATGTTCCATGGTCTACATAGAATTGTCTTCTTTGAGGAGGTTATCAAGCTTCACATTAGTTTGTTTTTTTGGCACTGTTTATACTCATCATTTGGTTTCACGGCCATTTTCATACTGTGATAAAGTCCATGAAAAGGAAAAAAATGGGGACTGGAGTGCACTTTATGTAAATTGCTATGCTTTCCACACAGCTGTGAAAGCAATATCCTCCATGGGCAGGAAGGAGGAAATATAAGCGGGGCGGGAGTTGTGATCTGTAGAGATCCGTTCCTGTTATGAGAAATGTGTGAATATTTACATACACAAAAGCAAACACACGCATATACATACACACTTTCACAAAAGCCTGCATGAACCAAACAGTGCAGCCAAACAAAAACAGAAAATTGAGTAGGGTTATCTTCTCTTACTGGGCACTGAGAGACCACCAGAAATAAGTTGACTGAGGCAGCACGCTGTTGACATCCATTGCTTATGTGACATTGTTAACACACACTCAGCATTGATAAGGGAGTAACTGCAGATAAGGGAGATGAAAAGGAGAAAATAAAGGCACCACAGCTTTAACTGACATTGAACTCAAAATGAGAAGCTAGTGTGGACTTTGGGTCTAGGGAAAAACAAATGTCAGAATAAAATAGCTTGGTAGCTGTGAAATTGGGGATACCAGCAACATAGTGAGAGATCTACAGGAGAAAGAATACTGCCAAAAATGGGCATGGTTATTCATGATTAAAGCAGACAATACCTTGTACCAGCTATGAAGTCTTGTGGTGGATCTGGGCTAACATGGAGGACCATCTTGTTGGTAATGAAGTTAAATGTTGACCAAAGACCATGATCAATTTTACAGGATTAAGCGCACTCTATGGTGCAAACACATTTCCGTCATGATTTTTCAGTATTTTGAGATGTTTGAGATTTCAGATGTGCATGTTAGTGGGAAAAAAACAAACATCAGAAATCAGGGTTGTGACAACCTCTAGAGACAAATTACATTTGTTTCAAGGAGACTGTGGCTCTAGGCACTTATGCTTGGCCTAGCATCTTTTCTTTCCTTGAAATGGAACAAAGAAAGAGAGATAAAGAAAGTTACAGGAGGCCATGAAATATGTATGCAAGCAGTTAACCTCAAACATGCTGTCACAGACTCTCCTCGGCCACAGCAGATCAAAGCTTAAGTGCTATCTGTTCCAACCCTTTTTGTTTGTTTGCTAACCCCAAGTACCTGAATGAGCCTAGCACTACCATAAATGCCCACAGGGAATGGAACTCACGTAACCATTTTTGAGTACCTTAGTTGTCTACACACTTTTGCTTCAAGGTTAACATTTAAGCCCGATGAACTGACACTACAGGTGAAGTGGAGGCCCAATGGACACAAAAAAAATGCATTTGTTGTTGTTCCACATTGGGTAAATAAAATTTCATTTAGTTGTTTGTTTTTATTTCAGAGTGACTATGCACAATATATGTACTGTTCTAGATGTAGCTAAAAGCTAATTCCCATCCTATTTACTCTCCTTGGCTGTAAGTTGGTAATGCTATAATTTGTGGATGATATTAAGTCTATATGTATATTTTAAATGGTGCCATCCAGTGCTGTGCAATAATTCAGTTCTTCTTCCAGTTTTCATGCAATAAAATTGAATCATATAATCAAATTGTTTTAATTATTATAAGCCTTATAACAAAATCAGTTATTGAAGTTATAGAAATGGTTTGTTGTACACGTATGGAGGGCTTTGGTGTAATACATAACACTGGAACACAGATAATCCAGTAATTGTTGAGGTATTTGTCTGGAACCAAATGGTTGACTGTTGCATAAATAGTAATGCAGTGACATCCTTAAAAATATAAACACATTTGTGTAGATGAAACATCTGGACGACTCTGGTGCCCTAAAACAGGCTGTTCAGCATGAAATGTGGCATGTATTTCACTGAAGTCTGCTACTTCTGAATATGTGTGTGGATTCAGAGCACTGTAATCCATCTTCCAAGCTGCGTCACCATCGCCACCTGCCTGAGGGCACAGAGACAAAAAAAAAACTATGTGGTGGTCAGCTGAACATGTGTAGGCTGAATGTGTATAAGCCTCCTTCTCATCCTCAGACACATTCCGCGGTACCTAATGGGGGAGAACTACTCCACTATAGCCTTCAAATGTGATTTCTCGTTCCAAGGACATTCATGCACATGAAGAGGGAGGATGCTTTATTTTCTAATACCAGACATGCAAAATAAGAGAAATGTTTCCAGGCTCCAAATGTAAAAGGCCTTTATTCTCCTTCTCAAGTTACTGTAGTCACAATTTATTTGGGATTAAAATAGCTGGGATTATTATATGCTTCAAGAGCCAAGAGGCACTGTTATGTACTGTATCTATATCTGTAAGTATATGCGACATTTCTGACAAACTTGATTTAGGTAACGTCTCCAACATCACTGGAGTAATACATACCAGTCCTTTATAAACTTTTACTTTTTAAGTTCCCTTTTAAGCTTGTTCGTCGAGCCAACTTCACCGAGGTCAGACCAAGCCACGTGCCGAATTGCCAGACACGGAGAACCCCGGAGAATCCCTAGCAAAAAGCCAGGATCGGGCAGCTAGCGTGGGACCCGTGCAACAGGCCAAAGCAGGCCGTCAACAAGCCGTAAGACCTAACAAACATTCTGTGGTCAGGGATATCCCATAATGTTTTCTTTTAACTCCTAAACTCATAGCTTACTTTCATTAGTTCTCCTCTGCCATATGAGTCAAATGCTTCCCACAATCGATCCTCCTTTTCTCATTGTTCAGCCATTGTTTATTTTCCCTGTATTTAACCACCCTTTTATATCACATTAGTTAGTTATAAATTCACTGTAATCAAGAACTGTGTGTGTTGACTATCTCCATGTCCCTGCCAAGAGAATTGATCCTTTAGATATGAGACTGACTGATTAATTTAAGATATTTAGCATTATTAACTGAGCACTAGCAATAATTGTATAATTATTAAAAGCTACCTAGAGGTCCGGAGACTGTAGGATGATAACAACTCCAGTGGTGCCCCGAAACAAGAGATTTTTGATATTTTCTGAATATGAAAATTCATAATTGGGTATTAAAATTCATAGCTAAGTTTAGCCATGCTACAGTTAATTCACAAAGCTCTCGTTTCGCTGGGCACCACTGGAGATTTAAAATCACTCAGAGTCTCCGGACCTCTGGGTAGCGTTTTAATAATTATACAATTATTCACTAGTGATCAGTTAGTTAATAATCGCTCAATTATCCTTAATCAATCAGTCAGTCTCATATCGAAGGGGTAAATTCTCATGACAGGGACTTGGAGACAGGCAATACACACACCATTCCTGTGATTACAGTGAAGTTTATTAACTAACTAAGGTGAATATAAATGTGGTTACATATACATCAAAGAAATAAACAATGGCTAAACAATGAGAATATGAGGTTCTATTGTGGGGAGAATTTGACTCATACGGGCTGCTAATGAACGCAAGCTATGAGTTTTAAGAGTTAAAGATAATCTATTAACAACTGTTGGACAACACTGATCACAGAATGCCTTGTTTTGCCTTACTGTGGGTCGGTGGCCTGCCTTGGCCGGTTGCACGGGTCCCCACGGTAGCTGCCCGATTCCTGGCTTTCTGCTAGGGAATTTTCCGGGGGTTCTCCATGTCTTGACTGAAGAAAAACCCTCAAGTGTTGACCGTCCTCGGTCTGGCAATGAGGCTGTTCTGTTTGGGTGTCCTTGGGTTACTGCTGGCGGGCCACGTGGCTGGGTGGGGCCATCGGTGGGATTAGCTCAACGAATAAAGCTTAAAGAGTTTGGTCGTTCTTCGATTAAACTAGTGTAACTTAACGGACTGATAACTTTTAACAAAACAAAACCAAAGAAATTAAAACGCAAGTAAAGTTGCTGGAAAGAGCTGGGGAATTTAGTTATTTAACCTTAAATTCAAGCTGGAAAAGTAATCGAGTATAGGATGACATTTTTTTATCATATCCTTTCTAAAGGAAGTGTCAAAGTGTTGGGAACAAAGCATTGATAACATAAAATGAATAAAGGTCAGGGATCCTTGCTGAAAATGAAACACTGCAAAATTAAATTGTTTAGATTCTTTTCAACAACAAATAACACCAACATGGAAACATAACTACTCAAATGGAGTGGAGAGACCTAATTAAGTAACTTGAAGATTATTTAATTAAACAAGGTAATGCTTTGAGTTTTGAGGAGACAGTACTCTTTGTTTACACAAAGAAGTTCAGGGCAAAGAGGATGGTCAGTTGCCATGCGTGCCGTGTGTGGGGGGCAGTTTAGGGTTTTCTGCCCTCTCTTACGAAGCGCTCCGATAGGCTGTTCAGGAGAAAGCTAGTCTCTGGTGAGTGTTTCTTTGTCATTTTAACAGTCAGGCACCGAGGCTTATCTCGGCTGCTGCCAAAGGTGGCCAGTTTTACGATCAACTGCCCAGAAACAGCACTTAAGGAAAGCAACCTTTCAACCCCCCTCCTTTGGGGTCTCTTCAGCTGTCTGTTGAGGGTTGTTATCTCACCCCCTCCTTTTCTTTCTCCCAGGGAGAGAGAAAGAATTTGGAGTAGTCCAAATTTATTTGACAGGAAATGCACAAATCCACACTGTATGTTCACAACACATGGCAACGCTTTTACCTTAGGCAGAGTCTGGAATACTGTTATCCATGCGCACTGATGCGTGCGCGCATGTGTGTGTGTGTGTGTGTGTGTGTGTGTGTGTGTAAGACTGTGTATCAACTAATAAGAAGTGAGCTACCTTCTTTGCATAACTGCGCTCTATCCTACGCACTCATGTGGGACTTACAGTTGTGTGAAAACCTGACTTGGGCTTGGTTGGTTTAAAGAAAACGGCGAGGATGGGAAATCCTTCGCAAGTTGCTGCCACAAAATCTAGGGAACTCTGTTTTAGTTTCTGTGTCATGTGTTCAAAAGCATCCCTTCAGCACAAGGCAGATCCCACTCACAGCCAAGGGTTGGTGTACCCGCACCTCAGTTTACAACAACATTGCCAGAAGCAACAGCTACAATGGCTGCTTCAGCATCAAGGCCAGTGTGAAACCTGGTAAAAGTGTTATTTCAGTCGCAACACTTGTGTTATCTTGTATTGTACTATTAATAGGAAATGCAGTTTAATTTAGCATGGTGGCCATGTTCAAATCAGTTTCCCTGCCCAATAGGAATTCATTATCCTATTAGGCAAATAGGGCAAAAGATATAGGGAAAAGTGTTAGCAGAGCCACTGGTGTGTTCAGTGTTACCTGTTTCTAAAGATATCACAGCATAGTAGAAGAATAGATTATATGTTGGTGTGTTAGCTTTAGATGTAGTATGTTAGTTAGCTTAAAGTTTGCTGTTATCCTCAATAGAAGTTAAAAGTGGTGAACTACTTGGGTCCAAGTTTAGTTTCAGTGAGCCATATTAGCACACTGCACAACACTGCAACAGGAAATTAAACTGAAGGCATTTAAAAATGCTAGACTTTAGGTTCTGTGTGAATGCACATGTCTGTTGCTGTCATTCAAGATGTTTAATCTAAACCTATGTCTAAACCTTTTCTTCATGATAAAATTGGACTGCTTGAGTGTGAATTCAGCATGCCTTCTGGGCATCTTAGATCAATGTATATAGTGATAACACAGGAATTAAACATTTTAACACACTGTTATAATGGGAATATCTATACCAGAAAGTATCGAGCCCTCTGGCTGTTGAAAAGTCTAGATATCTTAAAAAATTACACATTGTTAGACTGCCTCTTCAGTCATGTAAGAATAGGTGTTTTGATACAATACCTTGTAGTGGAATCAACCAGTCTCTCAAGGGAGGTGAAGTCAGATAATGCCAAAAGTGGGGAAGGAGTTTCCTCCCCTTGAGTTAGCCTTTTGACATGCAAAAACTAGAGACATCGCCTGGGGTTTGGTAAGGATCTGCAGAGACTCAATCAGACATGCATTGCTGAAGGACTGTGTATTCAAAGAGCCTTAGTGAACCCCTCTCGCCGTAAAGGTGTCACTGGAGATGCTTAGCAGGACAGCAAGAGGAGCTGTCCGGCCCCTCTCTCTCCACAGGTCGCCTCTGACATCAAAAGTACCACTCGTTCTGATCCCTTTTCCCACAGAATGGCTGAGTCATAAAACACCACTCCCTTCTCTTCTTTTAGCTGTGATAATGTGATAAGCCAGGAATTGGTGCTTCTAGGAAGGAACTTCTTGAGCTAAAACAATGTTTCATTATAAAGTGTTGTTCTGTTTGAAATAATAATCCTTGCTAAGTTAGTAGTGGCGTTTGCCTCTAGGTTAGTAGTTATGTTACCATGTTGTTGTTGAAAAGAATCTAAATAATAATATTATAATCTAATATTTTCAGCAAGGATCCCTGACCTTTACTCATTTTATGTTGTAACCAATGCTTTGTTCCCAGCACTTTATGACACTTCCTTTAGAAATTATGATAAAGAAATGTCATTCTATACTACTCGAGCAATTTTCCAGCTCAAATTTAAGGTTAAATAACTAAATTTCCCAGCCACACACACGCAAAGCGCCACGACCTTGTTTCCAGCAACTTTACTTGCTTTTTCTTTTCTTTTGTTTGTTAAAAGTTATCAGACCGTTAAGTTACACAATTTAATTCAAGAATGACCAAGTTCTTTTTAAGCTTTATTCGTCGAGCTAACTTACACTGATCCCCGTCGCCCGGGCCAACCACGTGGGCCCGCCAGCAGTAACAAAGGACGACCAAACCTCTGACCTGAGCAGGATTTGAAAAGGCCCCCACTGCGAGTTTCTTCAATAAGCCGACAAAAGACGGACCTCCGGAGCAATTCCCTGGCAGAGAAAGCGACGGCTTTAAGCTGTCCTAACCGAGAACGCACGAAACTCCGCCAGCGTAAGGCCGTCTACCAGCAACCTGGCTGGGAGAAGCGACAAGCAGTAAGACCAAAACCCTGCATGCTGTAGTCACTGATGTCCAATAGTTTAATAGATTATCTTTAACTCTCTCTAGCTTGCGTTCACTAGCGGCCCGTGTGAGTCAAATTCTCCCCACAATAGAACCCCACATTCTCATTGTTTAGCCATTGTTTAACGTTATTTCTTTGATGTATATTTAACCGCATTTTTATGTCACCTTAGTTAGTTAATAAATTTCACTGTAATTAAAGGAATTGTGTGTGTGTGTGTGTGTGTGTTGCCTAACTCCAAGTCCCTGTCATGAGAATTTACCCCTTCGATATGAGCTGACTGATTGATTTAAGATAATTGAGAGATTGTTAACTAACTGATCACTAGTGAATAATTGTATAATTATTAACCATACCCAGGGAATCCCAAGACCCTGGACAAACGGAATCTCGGGTGGTGCCCCGAAAAGAGAGCTTTATGAATGAATATTCTCTGAATATTAAAATTGGTAATTTTGTATTAATTCTCATAAGTTTATTAAAACATAAGTAGACATGCTACAACCTCTTGCCAGTTGTTGGTGTTCTAGTCAACAACCCATGTATAGTAATACAGTCAAGAAAGATTAGCCATCTCATGTTATTTATTTATAAAGCTCTACTGTTAAAGCTTCCAAACTGCCTCTATTATCTCATTTCTCATCTAATAACTACAGTATTCTGTCCAGTATCTAACCTTAGATTTCCCCTATGCAGGCACTAATGTTGGCAGAAATGGTACTATGCACCTTACATTACCTTCGGAGATTTTAAAGCTTTTTTATCTGTTTTCCACAATTCCGGTAAATGTTTTTGTTAATAGTAATTCCTTGCTGATTGTGTTCTTGTGAATGTTTCTTGTTCTCAGGTCTCTATTGGAAAAGATATCTTCATCTCATTGAGACTGCCTGATTAAAAATATATATTGTATCTAAATAGAAAACTATATAAACAATGAAAAAAAGGCTTTGCTGTTCTTTTCCTAAAGACAGCACAATGGGGGAAGCCAGATGCTATTGTTTTCAACAGTGAAAAACACCAAATAGTATTTCACACATCTCAAAATAGTTCTTACCTGTTATAATCAAGCAGGGGTCCACAGCTGTCTTGATGGCTCAAGGCCAGGGCACACATGAGGCTCTGTCTGGGGCTGTGATTGGATCAAGAAAAGAGATCAGGATTAACCATAGTAGAGTGAACTGAGTTTAACCACAAATTAATCTGAACAAAAACGTATACTTGCAAAGATACTATTCTTTCTGAAGCAAATTGCAATGCCTCTGTTAATATCAAAACAATGTGTACACTTTTGCCTCTTCACTTTCACCCTCGTCCTCTTCATCTCCCTCTTGCTTTGCTCTTGCGCGCTCATTGGCATGCATGATGAGCATCCACTGGGAGCAACACATCACCATTATTCATGGAAAGAGTACACCTCAGAGCCAGACTGACAGATCAAAAGATGTTGATGATAGGTGGGGGTACTGGTGGTTGGGGTGATAAATGGCCCCATCTTTTGGAGATGCTGTAAGTTTGGGGACAGAGCTGTCTTCATGGTTTTTCAAGCAGTTGTTTGTTTTGGGCCACGTGTCCAACCCTAAACTTTCTGTACAGGCTACTTGTAGATGCCTACATACTATATAGATAAGTCATTACATAGATTGAAGGTCTATCTGACTTAAATTGAACTAATACACAAGCCATATAAAACAAGGTAATGTCTATTAATAGGATATAGACACATAAATGGTTAAATATCATAATCTCTTAGATATCCACATGTTTGGACTTTTTGTGTCAGACACAATAAAGAAGGGGGAAATTTTTTTCCCATAATCAGTCTCTTAAAACATATCTACACAGGTTATATAAATTTCCTGTCTTTTCCTTTTGCAGTCTTTTACTGTAAGAAAAGGGAATTAAACTCCTTTCTCTGCTACCCTGTCTTTCCCCACAGCCAGTTGTTTTGGAGTCATTCATCAGAAAGAGCGAGACTGAGCCATCAGGGGAAGCGTTGGCAGGATCCCTGTAGAGATGAGGCAATATTAAATTGATGGAATCATTTAAAAGGCCAGAAAAAATGAAATAGGAGAAATAACACTGTGCTGCTATTTTACAGTGTCTAAATGGGACAACCTAGTGGCTTGTGATGCATATCATACTCTAATCTCTTATCTTTCCCCCAAAAAATGAAGCAAGTTATTTTTGGGTGTTTGCCTTTATGCATCTGTGGATGTATTTTATTTTTACTATATCTTGTGTGTCTGTCTTTATTTGCTAAATATTTTTTTTACTTTAAAGCCTTATGACATGCCTGTCATTTTCACTTTGGATCTCTTTCTTTGTAGCCATTGACCCAAACACGAGTCAGTAGAAGATTTGATGCAGAGGTTCCAGGACAGTTTCCGTGTTCCCAACACACCAACAGACATGTCTCACTACCAGCATGTCATGCACAGCTCATCGACAGGCCGCCGGAGGGTCCCCAGCCACACCAGAGGTAGGACAAGAAGTCACTCAAAAAGTTTACAGTTGTGTTGGCAGACTGTTGCAGACCTTGCACACAAGATGATTTATAATATGTGCATGTACCCTTTAATTTTACTATGCACACTTTTAGCGCTTTTGTGGTACTAATTGTATGGTTTTGGGTGGGGATATTTCCCACTTAGAAGTGCCTTTTGAAGAGGTGCATAGGCCAGTGTACAATATGAAAATAGCATGAGGTCACATGTTCTAGCTCTTCAACTCTGAGATGTATAATGTGCATTTTCTTTCTTTCATTCAATCACTTTCCAATACCATACCAGCCATTAACCATTATTTGTATTTGGAAACCTATTAGGATGTCATAGTGTGTCCTGAAAATCCCTTTGTGAGTAGATTTTTATAAAATATCAAAATTACTTTTTATTTTTTTTTACATTACTGCCAAATATTATCCAAAAAAATGTATTGCTAATGCATTAAACTGTCCAAGTGCCATTAAGTTTGTATTTATTTTGATGCATTAATTTCAGTATGACAGATAATACACATCTATGGGTAATGTAGATGTTCCATTTCACTTTGCCTACATCATTTTATAATAAGGGAGGATACACATTTGAACACAGCAAAAATTCCACATAGAGATTTGAATTATGACCTCTAGATGGCGGTTTACCACTGAGCCACCATGCTGCCCTGGAGAACTGCCAAACTGCTTTGAAGAATATTTCACAGTATATGTGAAACCTATTAATATGTAGATTTCTCTTGTTTTACATCATGTAACTGATGTAGACGCCATGTGTAATATGCGGCTTTGGTACATGAGGAATATCATTGACGGTCACATTCATAATGTGCAAGTGAACATGTAACCATTTGCATGTTCATCATTCTGGTTCACATATTGCATGGAGGCCACATACCTTGTATCTAACCTACTGTATTGGCTTACATTTATCTGCTTAGGGTGAGTGCATAAAAACAGGATAAGAATTGGTTTATATATTTAGAAGAGAAAGATTACCTTTGTGACAATACATTTAAAAGGGGGTTTCTCTACATCCTTCAGACTTTTGCAATTTAGTGTTACATGTTTTACTATATTGCTGTCAGTATACACTGTTGGCTTTGTGTTTCATTAAAGATCAATTGGCAACATTTTCACACTTGTGAAAAATGTGCTTGGAGCAATTTTGAGATGGGACTCTGGTGACACCAGCCTCTGCCACAGAAATAAATTCTTCTCATCACCAGGAACATTTCGAGTAATTTTAATTGGACACACATGCAATCTGCGTCATTGGTTATACCATTATTACCAGTGAGACAGTAACATTGAAAATGATATATTAACCTTGATGAGTTCACATACCCTTGTCAGAATAACTTACCATCCTCTTGATCACTGTCATCTACATTGGATGCAAAATACAGAATTGTTGCATATTATGCATACTTATGTGGGCGTTATTAATCTTTCCAGTCACATAGCAGTTGGTTGAGAGAGTTATATTCTTGGTTATCTAGAACACTTCAGCTTGGCTTGTGCTTGTCTCATTTGCTGTTGAGGATTAAACTTGTGTCAACCTTCTGAGCAAATGATGCCTCTGAAAATTAATTCCACACAGGTCAAGCCCCTCAAAACTCTGTGAAGGACACTGCTGAGCTATGTCCTCTCTGAGGTCAGATCTTTCTTTGCTGTCCTATAATTAGGGGTGAAAACATGTCCTCAGTGGTAAAGCATAGGCCAATACTACAAACATGATAATGGGACAAACTTAAACTGAAGAGGAAACTCTATTAAATGGAGTGAGGTTAAAGGGGAAAGTGAATTGGTCAGACCCAGAAGGTTAGTGCTACATAAACAAAATTAATGCTTGAGTTCTTGAGAAGTTCACCAGGCAAATGCCACAAGTAAAGTGGATTGTGGTTGTGAAGATTTTTTTCTTTTCCACATTGTTCAACTCTGTAGACCCTTTATGCTGTGCAACAGCTACGTTTCTCTCATTTTATCATATTTAAGTAGATCAGGTTAAGGTTCCATTGCAAGTAGGTGAAAGTTGTCTTTGTCTTTCATGTCACCAATAAATTATTTTGAATGTGCAAATAATACATAGCTTTGGTGATATGAGCTAGTGTAGGTGAAATGGCCCAGTAATTCTTGAAATCACAGGGATCTATGCCAAGCAGATCTAACAAAGTGGCACAGACAGGGAGTGGAAAACATCGTCTGTGTAGTTTACGAGAAGTGACAAGAAGTGCTTAGACCGAGCTACCAGAATTAATGTCAGTGATACATGACATTACATGATATACAGGAAGTCTCACCCATTTTCAAATGCATTTCAAAACCATATACTTTGATCACTGTCAAATAATAGTGTCAAGTAAAATGTTTTCATACCTAGAGATAAATGTATGCCTTTTAATTGACATTGCAAAGAAATGAGCAACTTTAAATAATCGTATTGTCTTTCCAACCGTACCCTGCTTGAAGGGGGTTGAGTACCACGATTCTTACAAAAAACAACAACAAACGAAATAAGTAAGACACACACCTTAATCATGATAGACCAAAAGTGGGCCCTAATTCCAAAAGCATCTTAAGGCTGAGATGAGTTTAGTCCCATTTTAAATCTAGGGCTACGATCACTATATGTTTTAAGATCCCTTTGGGAAGTAGACGCTGGGCTGCATTTTTAAGGACAGGACATGCTGGAACAAGGAGGTAACATGTCTCCATTGAGAACACAAACAGTGGGCTAGTCTGGACAAGAGGTTGTCCAAGCTATTGTCCAAGACGTCTGACTGGAAGGAGTAACATCGGGTACATAAAGGATATGATGCGTCGGGGGTCTGCATCTAGCAGCACACATAATCATTTTCAGAAAGTGCACATTTTTACCCCTTGAAGCCTGAGAGATGGGAGAGAAAGCATGCCACTAATGGCCAATCTGTGAGCCTGCAGGCTGTCTGGATTTGAGATTTTCCCCAAACCTGTGTAGGAGTGAGAAGAACAAGAGCAAATAAACAAGCAGTATAGAAACACATCACACTAGTCCTTGGTTGTCAGAAAAAATTGCCTATAATTTATTAACCAAATACCTTTTGTTACCTTACTTGACTCACATTTGCATTAAAGGGAACCCACCCTTAAATATCTATTCAATACAGTAGCAGTTGTGTCTGCTCAGCTAAACCCTGCAGCTGTTCATCTACTCTTCTCCTGGTGTCCACAAGCCCGCATATTCAAATTTTGCTTTGTGGCAACATTTCTCACTTCCCTGTCAGCATGTATTGCCCTAGTTTCATGTAAGCACCATCTTACACCTAAACTCTCAGAAAATATTGGCTCATGCACAGGTTTTTTAGTTACAGTCACTATCCTCACTTTCCAATTTTCCCATGACGGCAGCCTCTCTCTGGGCCTAGTTTACCAAGCATGATCAGAAACATAACCAGATTTAAAATATCTATCCACATGCATAGTGTATCAAATATACAATCATGCACATTGATAGCAATTTCATGGTTTTGAGTTTGTAATTCTGGCTGTGCTGCAATCCCGTATTGCACCCCATTCCACTTAGCCACTTCATGTGTCTTGGGCAGATAGGATAGCTGCAGTATGATAATCAGAAAAGCCAAGTCAAAGCAAAGCAAAATGCTGCCAAGAAGGATTAAAGACAAATTGCAATTTGATTGCTCAATCAGCCTTTGCAGGTGGTTATCACCATGGGAAGCATTCTAATCAGATGTTGGAAAAAGGTGTAAATGCATTAATTTCTCCAAACTGCATTTGTAATCTTTAGTCTTCTGAACTCAACCTACAGTGTGTGGTAGTTCACTTGCCCCTGTCAAAATGTCAATATGGCAAACAAAACATGTGTCTTACTCCATTCAAGCAAGTCATCCATGTGCTACCAAAAAGGCTATTGCGACTAGGCGATTTTGAAACTTTTAGGAGCATCATTACCACCTTCTCGACTGAAGTGTCCCCACCCAGATGCTTTTAGCAAAGGAAAATGAAGATATATTCTTATCTGCCTCATGAAGATGCAAACGTGGCTAAAGTAAATGTAATTGACTGTGTATAGGTTTTTATCTGAATTGCACCTGTTTAAGCACATGAAATTATCTGTATAACTGTTGTCGCTGAACTGCCCAATCACTGAACTCTTTCTTGCCTGAGAGAAGTTGTTGCATCCTGCTATCAAAGCATATGAGTCAGCAGTTTTCTAATGCCATGTGAAGTTTGGAGAGAGGTTAGTTTTCATGTTTTGTTCTATGTGCAGTGTTCCTTTACAATGAGATGTGCACAGAAGCCCTTTCTTTTGTACTCCCACAACCCCCTGGATATGCCTTTTTTCAGCTCTTTGAACACTGGGTTCTAATGATCAGGAATTGGCATGCTGTTAGCTGCTGTTGAATGTCCCTCTTCCCTATGAAGTTTGGTCAAAGGTATCAGTTCATCCTAGACTTTTTTTATATCTGGTTTATTGTTCATTGTGCTTTGATTTGACCTGCGACTGTGGATTAATTGCCCCCATTGACTTCTAAATGGCATTATAGGTGCTGGGAGTTATGCCGATTGTCTGGAGATGCTCTTTCCTTTCTCCCCAGGCCAGTGATCAGTATTAAGAAAAGACCAGTATGAGTGGGGCACTTTGCTGTAGTTTTGCCCTCTCGCACACATTATGCTTGGCGCTACGTATAGACTGTTGGTCATTTAGGGCCCCGAGCGGACAGTGTTCTTCCTGCTCAGTGTACTGTGCACATCAAAGAGTGTTATGAGTAATAACAGGCTATTTGCTTGTGTCACTCTGTCAAGCCACAGTCAAGCCAAGAGTTTGCAAGAAATGGGTGTGTGCTTTACTTTCACCCAAATATGCCTCCAGAAGCCACTTACACATATCACTATGTGTCATATCCACTTTCTTTTCAGTAGGAAATTAGGTTTGACAATGGAAAAATATATGTGTCTAGTATTAAGCAACCAATTTATCACTTTTGTATGTGGAAGCCTTATACAGTATATGAGCATGCACCAACCATATTTTGGTATACAGGAACAGCTCTGCCCTTAAAGTTGTATTTCATAATATTAATGTGAAAGCCATATAGAGCCCCTTTAGAAGGCAATGCCTGCGTTTGTAAAACCCGGGTTACATTATGTAACTGTCATTGTTGTGGTGTAGCCACCAATCCAGAAACACTTTGAAGTCACAACACATTGTGGCTTTGTCAAATATTGAGATTTGTCCTTAAAAACATACTACCGTATTTGCATGCACCTCTGTGCATGGTATTCCCTGCTGTGGTGTTACTGCATTTCCTTGTACTGGTTAGAAGCTGTGGTAGTGTTTTGATGTGTCACAACGAATACTTTGGCCCATTACGATGAGGATAACCTTATGGTTATTATCTAGCTTTTCTCCTGTTTAATTGATGCTTTGAAGTAGCACATGAAAGTAGTTCTGTGCTGTCTTGTGTGTGTGTGTGTGAGAGAGAGAGAGAGAGAGAGAGAGAGAGTGTGAGAGAGTGTGTGTGTTCCATAGTGCTTGAATTCATTCTGTGTTCATCTCCACTTTCAGCAGTCCTCAGTCTTCACTGCAGACAAAACACAGTGATTACAGCTGTGGGTCTGCAGCCCTAGGGCTCCTCTCTACAACAGGCCATACAGCTGATCTACTGCCAAGTCAGAGCAGTGTGTGACTCTGATTTTGTATGTGTTTTTTTTTGTGAAACACATAGAGAGACAGAGAGGGATAACAAGAATGTATGTCCATCTGACCAAGTTTCTGTTCAATAATCAATCCTCTGTTCATATTATGGCTAACATTTAGTAATTGTCAGTTACAATACAGTAAACAACCAGTAATTTGCTTAGTTGAGTAAGAGACACACAAATCAATACAGTAGCCACACCCATCCTAATTTTAAATAGTACCTTATTACACTTACCTAATCCTGTCATCAATATGCATAACTGAATGATTCTTCCAAGCTTACAAGTCCTATTCAATAGTCCTTAATCTAATTAAAATCAGTATCACTGGAATATAGCTTTTCTGTAATCTCAAACATTGATCCTGCTCTGTGAACCATCACTGCTCAGAAAAATGACATGATGCTTGCCCCAGTTTTCTACTTACTGAACTTATTGAATCCTCACTTCAGATACCTGC
>NW_024044260.1:0-10000 GCF_014851395.1 Micropterus salmoides
TCTGCAGCTCGTATTTCTAATAATTTTAAAACAACCCCTAGTTTGTAGTTAGATACAGTGTGTTTTTTAAATTGTGCACAGGTGTACACAAGAGTTGCATATCATATCATATAACTGAGGGTGCCATTTGTAGCCTCAGAAATGAAGAGGATGGTTGTGTACTGTGTATTAAGCAGGTGTGACTACTAAGTCAACCTCCTCTCTGTGTCTTTTCCTTTGGCTCTTGTCATTCACTTCATTTTGAAAAACTGGATCATTGGCTGTTTGCAGCAGAACCGGGAAAGTAGCAGATTTTTATTCAGACTGAAATGTCAAGTGAGGCTCATATAATGCAGCACACACATGGAGACTATCATGCACACAAGTGCTCAATATTCATGAACTGCAACACAATAATGCCATGACCTATACCGGACTTATCTGAAGTGATCAAGATGATGCCATGTTGCTAAGTTATTGCTAAGTTATACCTCTGCACTCTCTGCAAGGCAGCAAAGGATAAAAGGGGAAAAGAAAACCAAAAAATCCTAATTCAGTAGTCAGAGCACCAGCGAGAATTTGCTGTCAACCTGCCCTTTTCGCAGGGCATAACCATTTTCATACATATCTTTACATGATTACATTTTCATGTCTTACTGACTTACTAGCTATTCAACTCATCCGCCACTTCCCCTTAGTCACATTGATGTTACTAAATTGAAACTCTTAAATCTGGCCTCGTATGCACTGTTATATAAGTCTGTAATTTTAGATTTCTCCTAAATTGTATTTTTGATGGGGTTAACTATAAGAAAGTAAATCACCCAAAAATAAAGATTTTCACAAACCTTAGTTTTTGGAAAAAAACTCCTGATCTGCAGTAAGGACAACAGAATCTATAAGTGTTACTAATACGAAAAAGGTAACTGAAGGCCTATCTTTATTGCGAGAAAGCAATACGTGGATAATCCACAGACCTTCTTTGAAAACACTACTTTCTACCAGCAAACAAAGAATCTTGCACACTGCCTATCAGTTGTCACATAATCACACTAATAAAGTGATGTGTTGGATTCTTTGTTTGCTTTATGAAAAGTATTTGGATGGATTGCCATGAACTTTCTATAGACAACCATGTTCCCCAGAATGAATCCTAATATGACTTTCGTGATCACCTGACTTTCTTCCTACGCCTCCACAAGGTTGAAATTTGTTCTTATGAGTAAAATGTTTCAACACTTGGATAAATAAACCACTTCTGTAGCCATGTACATGCACTCAGTTAAAGACCTGCCCCCAGGACTGCTTCTCATGGGCTATCCTGGCAGAGTAATCATTACAGGCTTTTCAGTTTTCACACCATGTATGAAACAAATTTATAGTGTTTATTTTTTTTACCCTTGATGAATATCTTGGAGATATTTGGCAGATGTATACTTTTACATCTCCACCAAGCACTTTGACAGCTACTATCTGATTCCTAAATACACTTTGAACGCGCAAACATACAGGACACACTTCATATGCTTTGTAGCCTCTTGAGATGCAGCAAATGTGAATGAATGTTTGATGACCGGGGAAAAGGGGGGGAAAGTGAGCTGAAATGAGCAGACCTGTTGACAGATTTTTTTAGTGTCCGCCTTTCATTCATTCATAATACATCTTATAAGAGTGAGGCTTTTTGTCAATGACTTCTGTTGCACACGTGTATACTATTTCACTATCATGATGTATTGATGAACGCAGACTGAAAATTACCAAGAGAAAAGGCTTGACAGCAGGCTTTGATTGAAGCCAGTTTAGTTTATAATTATCTAACGTGACTGTTGGAGCAGTATGCACAGGGCTTCACACGGGTGGTGGATTAATGGCACCAAACTGTGCAGCGTGCAAACACGTGCCACATGCTGAACACATAAACCTCACAGAGATTATTTTTGCACGCTGCCATAGCCAATCATGTTGCAGTGTGGTGGTTCAGAGAGTTTTACTGTAGGTCCCTGTTCATGTGAGGAGGACACATGGCTGAGTGAGTGCAGCTCTACCTTTATTTCATTAATTGGAACATTTACCATCTCTACTTTTCTTCTCATGATAGATGGCTGGTGAAGTGTGTCTGGGGGGCCTTACTTGCTCAATTATGAAGAAGTGTGGTTTGATTTGTGGTAATTCAGTTAATTTGTGGTCAAGTTTTTTTGCCATGGACTAGATCAGTGTGTATTCTCTCAGTAGGCAAACATCAGGACATCACAAGTGAAAGAAATGTGGAAAATCTAAATTTAATGTTACAAACAAATCCTTGGTTTTCTTCTTCACCTCATTTTAGCCTTATAAATCTCTATTGTATATTTACTATGTATTATGTCGTCACAGTTTTTTTTGGCATCATCTTGCTCCTCCAGATGCTGACAGACAGGATGCCATCAACCGTTTCTCCAAGTCTACCAGCCATCAGAGTCCAAGCCGCACCTGTGGGAGCTGCCCACTGACTTCTACCTGCATCAGAGGAACACCATGGCCCTGCCAAGAACGACGCAGGTAAAAACACAAACTGTGCTCATAAAAACTTAATGTGCATGCACAAATCGAATACTTACACATAAGAGCTGAATATGCAATGCAAATATTCAGTGAATATGTACAAGAAAAACTATATACATAATGATTAGACATTAAAACACACAATACCTCTCTCAATTGCCCTTAGGGATTTGTGTTGTGTTGATTGAATAGCTCGTGGGTAATCACTCACAAAAGATCAGCACCTGCCTGCTGTTTCTGAAAGCCTTTTTTATTTATTTTTTTAAAGCCCAGTCTTACAAGTCTCCCATGAGTGTGAGGGTGTTCAGATAAGAATGTGGGTGGATTTGAATGTGATTGCTTTTGTGGTCAAGCTCTTCTTTACTTAGACAAGTGTCACAGAGCTTTGGCCCCAGGTTCATTATGTGTATGGCACTCCTGGGTTTTCTTCATGAATTACACCGCTGCCCGTATGTTGTCCACATTACTGCACCCGCCGTATTTTATAGGGTTTATACGTTGCCCCTGAGAGCTTAACACGTTGCAACTTAAGAAAATGCAAATGGACAAAACGTGGAAATGTGGAAAACATCTTTAATAACAATGCAGCATTAAAAAAAGCACTGCAAATAGAGAAAACACAACCAAATATAGAAACCTGCCACTCAACAGAAATTTTACAACACAACAAATTTTTGTCAGTAAAAAGTGACAAATGCCATACACACTCATGAGACATGCTACTCGTTGCCAAAGTTTGTGGTTACTGAAGTTGACAATCTGTCATTGGTGTTGGAAAAACGATGGAACATTTTGACTGCATGATTCAGATGTAATTGCAGATATTTGCTTTTAACCTAGCGTTAACCTTTTATTTCTGTAGTCTACAAATTCACATAATGGAAAAATATCTGAATCATGCAATCGGAATGTGAAAAACAACAGAAACTTGCATTTTATTGAATTAAACAGTTTTTTTTTTTTTTGTTGTTTCCGTACTTTCTGTATTTGACTCTTTTCTTACTTTGCGTGAGAAATTGATCACGCATTTGTTGTGTCTATTTGCATGTTTTCCTAGGATTGAAGTGAGTTGATCTTCCAGGGCTACTGTACAATACGATCAGATTATAAACCCTTACCCACATTCATGAATGTGAGATACCTGAAGTATTTTCCAAAACCAGGCAACTCTTATTATCCAGCCTTTTTATATAAATGGGTTACTGACAATAGGATTAACAAAATATTGTTAATCCTTCTATTTTTGTTCTTTCTCTTAAAATTTAATATTTATGTATGTATTATGAAAGTAGATTCCATGTATAATACCAATGTACATGATTTTTGTGTCATATACAGTATGTAGTATATCATACTGTGTACATATTAGTTATATATAATAGTTTCTTTGTATAGCTGTTTTCTGTCCAAGCTGTTGTTTTCTTTGGTTTGTCGCTTGGTCTGTCCTACTCATGATTCAGTCTTTTGTATTTCATTCACAGTAGTTCGGTCATTTTTGTGCATGTGTACCGGAGCATAATAGCATGCAAGTTGCTTGCTCTCTGTTGTCTTCATGCTTACATAAAAGTAGACCCCGTTTTCTGCCACATGCCGCTAGTTTGTTGCCACAATGGTTGGTTAGGTCAGCCATTATTCCAAGAAATTGGCATGCTGGAAATGAATTCATTTCGGGGGGCACACACTGCGCTTCTGCTCTCAAACTCTAAGTAGCACATCACACACTAAATCATAATCAGTCCGTTCTCTCAAATTGGTCATATTAAATAAAAGGCTGATGTGTTCGAGAGTTGTAAAGTATGGTTCAGGCAAGACAATTTTCATATGTAGGTCATGTGAAGTCCCAGGAGAGACAAAGTAGACTGCAGAATACACAGACATACATCAGTCAGTCAGTGGAAAGTTTTCCAGAAGGTTTTAACACATGTCTGTATCTTGTCTCCAGCTACACACTGTGGTGGTCAGAAGGAATCTTGTCCTATCTTCCGGTGGCCTATGATGAAGGTATCACTTCAATACATGATATGTGCAATAATAATCTGCAATATCTAGAAGAAATAACAGACATAAGCATTTTGTGGAAATATCAAAATTTTCAATCTCATTAAGCTTCGAGATAGAGATTAATGTTTAGCCATAGGAATTATCTTAGGTTTGTGTGCATTTACCATTGCCATAATTTTTAAATATAATAAATTTTAATTTACAAAGACACAACAAGTGTGTTGGTCCATCTCTCAATGCTTTCCGACTTCCTCAGCCTGCTTCCCTTGGTCCCATTCCCATCTGAAGACAAAAAAAAAAGACTAAGAGTCTGCAGCCATCTTAGTTTAGCTTGTAATCATGCTAACATTTAATTTGATTGACAATTAGCAAGAAACATTGTCATCTCTGGACCCTAGAAAAAGGGACACCAATATACTGAACTTTTTTTTAAAAGTAAAAAAAAAGGTGGACAACAGATGGACACTGTAGTTCTAAGCAAACATTACTCAAGCAGGCTGCAGATTTGGTATGCTAGCGAGCATTTATGGCAGCAGATGAACTGCTTTGCCATGTTCCTCATTGTTGTATTTATAATAGTAATACTTGTTAATGTATTGTTGGTTTTTGGTCGTTCCATGGGACGTTTTGACAAATATGACCAGACTTACACTTGAAGTATGTGGAGTAATATCTTGTAAACCTTTTTATGCGTTCCTGTGTGAATGCAGTCCCCTGTGAAGACACTATGAAGAAGGTCAAAGTGAAGAGAGTAAACCGCTTTGATGAAAGCACTGACATCTACACAGAATTCTTCAAACCATATGAACTCACCTCCTTTGATGACACATTCTGCATCGCCATGACCAACTCTGCAAGGTGAATACACGCCATTTGTTTGTTGAAGGTTGTATTCTACATGCAGAGGCATGTTTTTACAGCTCACTACAGTTATTGCTTAAACATTTGTGATATGTTTGTGTCGACATTGCCAAGTCATCCCAGATTTTGTTGGATAAAAAGACCTTTGATAAATAGCGCACTAGGGTTATGGTGCTGCATGATGTCAGTTAATGGGTTTCCTTCTGATTTGTGTTCATTAAGGGAATTTATGCCCAAGACAGTAGGAGTGGATCCAAGCCCATTCACAGTTCGCAAGCCAGAGGAAACCGGAAAATCAGTGCTGGGGTGAGTGCTACTTAGGCTATGTACATTTGTGATGTTTTTTCTCTTTATGTAATAAATCCCATGTCACTGTGCCCTCATACATACAACTTAATTTGACACTGTGTTCTCAGGTAACCAAAAACAAGGCTGCCATTTTTCTGTGTGTGTGTGTGTGTGTGTGTGTGTGTGTGTGTGTGTGTGTGTGTGTGCTGCCTCAGTGAGTTTTTAATGCTCATTCTTTATTTTTAATTTGGATCCCCATTAGATTACACAAAGTGGTTGCTAGTCTTCCCGGTCCACACAAAAACAATAACCATAAAAACAAACACCAATTTAATTCACACAGTATCAATAAAACTAGAAAATATAAATAAGTGACATGAGATAAGATGGACTATAGTAGATTATATCCAAACAAAATTGTCACAAATGAAGACCGACACAAACAAAAATCACATTTATCTGTCTGATGTTGGTGGGAACAAGAAGGCAGAAGATCTATATAAAAACAAAACAGTTTCCATCACACAAAACAGAATTTTCCTGATGTACATCAGACCACTGTAAATCTTTAACATCATTTAAATGAGTCGACTCTGCATTAAATTATTAACACCATCCATGTTTGTAGAAATGTTTGTTGGTTGAGTCACAACCTGGTTAACCTTTCACATATTCTATCCACATACTTCACATCAGACCTGGGTGGCCAAGAACAACAACCAACTATAATAAACTTACAGTATGGAAGGTGGATCTTTAGCCAAATGAGTTCAATGTCAGTACTCGTGTCTTTCCGTAGCACAACTGAAATGTGTTCTTGAACATAGAAAGCATGTCTGCCAATACATTTGTCCTCTTTTTATATAATATCCTTAGATAGCCAGTTCAGTGTCCAGGTGTGTTTTGACACAAGAATATTGTCTGAGTAACACATGAACTTTTTTCATGAAGCTGCATATATTCCAGTCAGCTAATTCCAAACCCTTCCTTAGCAAACTTAATAACTAAGGCCCTGTTTACACCTGCCATTAACATGCATCTTGGGTGATCTGATCACAAGTGGACAGCTGTGGACAGTGTGTCAATTCACATCTTGCCTTAGAATGCGTCTCCACATGCATCTCCAGTGACCACTGCGCAGTGTGCAAATAAACACACGTTATTTCTGTTTGCAAAGACCAAATGCGCTAGCTGCACGGGGAACTGACCTAACTAGCTAACGGCAGTTAGCCGTGCTGCTATCTGTCAAGTTTTGAGGCAGCCAGAAGACATCAGACCGCCACAAGAATCCATTTTGCCTGTTTTTGAGGCGGCTTCTTGTTTTTTTGAGACTTTGTGTCTGGTTTTAGTCAGGTACAGTGAGGAAAATAAGTATTTGAACACCCTGCTATTTTGCAAGTTCTCCCACTTAGAAATCATGGAGGGGTCTGAAATTGTCATCGTAGGTGCATGTCCACTGTGAGAGACATAATCTAAAAAAGAAAATCCAGAAATCACAATGTATGATTTTTTAACTATTTATTTGTATGATACAGCTGCAAATAAGTATTTGAACACCTGTCTATCAGCTAGAATTCTGACTCTCAAAGACCTGTTAGTCTGCCTTCAAAATGTCCACCTCCACTCCATTTATTATCCTAAATTAGATGCACCTGTTTGAGGTCGTTAGCTGCATAAAGACACCTGTTCACCCCATACAATCAGTAAGAATCCAACTACTAACATGGCTGAAACCAAAGAGCTGTCCAAAGACACTAGAGACAAAATTGTACACCTCCACAAGGCTGGAAAGGGCTACGGGGAAATAGCCAAGCAGCTTGGTGAAAAAAGGTCCACTGTTGGAGCAATCATTAGAAAATGGAAGAAGCTAAACATGACTGTCAATCTCCCTCGGACTGGGGCTCCATGCAAGATCTCACCTCGTGGGGTCTCAATGATCCTAAGAAAGGTGAGAAATCAGCCCATAACTACACGGGAGGAGCTGGTCAATGACCTGAAAAGAGCTGGGACCACCGTTTCCAAGGTTACTGTTGGTAATACACTAAGACGTCATGGTTTGAAATCATGCATGGCACGGAAGGTTCCCCTGCTTAAACCAGCACATGTCAAGGCCCGTCTTCAGTTTGCCAATGACCATTTGGATGATCCAGAGGAGTCATGGGAGAAAGTCATGTGGTCAGATGAGATCAAAATAGAACTTTTTGGTCATAATTCCACTAACCGTGTTTGGAGGAAGAAGACTGATGAGTACCATCCCAAGAAACCATCCCTACTGTGAAGCATGGGGGTGGTAGCATCATGCTTTGGGGGTGTTTTTTCTGCACATGGGACAGGGCGACTGCACTGTATTAAGGAGAGGATGACCGGGGCCATGTATTGCGAGATTTTGGGGAACAATCTCCTTCCCTCAGTTAGAGCATTGAAGATGGGTCGAGGCTGGGTCTTCCAACATGACAATGACCCGAAGCACACAGCCAGGATAACCAAGGAGTGGCTCTGTAAGAAGCATATCAAGGTATCACAGTGGACATGCACCTATGATGACAATTTCAGACCCCTCCATGATTTTAAGTGGGAGAACTTGCAAAATAGCAGGGTGTTCAAATACTTATTTTCCTCACTGTATATGTAGGTAGGAGCTGTGGAAGTACATGGTGCCACTGCTGCTGTGATGGGCAGTTTAGTCTCCCACTGCTTGACTAAATTTTAAATGATACATGGTCTCATGACATAGAGATACAAGTATTCTTTAAAATGAAATATGACAGATAATTGCATGCCAACTTACATGTCCATGGGTGGGTGGGTGTGTGTGGGTGTGTGTGTGCACATGTTAATCTTTCTGACTGTTTGTGGATATGTGGCAGTAACAAGAGCAGTAAGGAGGAGACACTGCTTCAGAGGAAGACTGCAGCCAGTGCACCTCCTCCGCCAAGTGAGGAGGCCATCACCAGCACATCAGAGGACGACTCTGAGGAAGACCGCGATGACGACGGATCTGTGTCCCAGCGTTCCACCCGATCAAGCTACTAACTGAGTCTGGAGAGAGCACTCGCACACAGGAGGTTTGAAAACACAAAGCATACATGTTCAAAGACAAATAACAATAACAAATACACATCAAGGAAAACAAATTTACACCACAACAATGAGATTTGAAATACAGTAAGATCAGATTTTAAACACTTCAAGGGGGAATTGAAACACAGGTACAACAAATCTAAATTTGTATCTCTTCAGAGCCTTATTGTTTAATATGGAGGAAATAAAGCAGCCTATCAAATGAGAACCTCTAATGATTCAAGGATATGTAATCTCCTTTAAAGACCTCCAGGGAAATTTAATCGCAGTTCAGGCTGTGTTGATGCCACCTGCTTGTATTTTGGGCCTCAAAAGCATTTCACATTCCAGTTTGAGTGTCACCCTAATTGTATTTTCTCCTCTCCACCTCCCAGAGTCCCTCAGAAGAAATTAGTTCTGTGTTTCTGTTTGCGTCAAACATAAGAAGTGGACGTCAACTAAATCAGCCTCAGTGACAGGAGTTTCCAGAGCAGAGGGTCGCAATGGTGTGTGTTTGTGTTAATGTTGGTTATAGGGAGAATAAAGAGAAGTCATGTCATTAATCCTCTTTTTTATCCCTAACTCGCTGTTTTTATTTAGTAGCACAAAAGACAAATAAAAATATATAAAAAATACACAGGAGCTGATGGTTCATATCGATTTGATGCACTTGCCAATCTTTAAAACCTTTTTCTACTCTCAGTCTTACTCTTCGTATGTATCCCTGTGTGACTTGACATAACAACAAGTTTGTATATTTAGTTGATCTCTGTTTGAAAAGTGGCCTTTGAAAAGCTGGCTAGAAATGGATATAAATAACCCTGTTGATACCAACTTGTGGTCTTGATTCAGGCATGAAATAAGAAACTACTTTTATTTGGTGTTGGTTGTATTAATTGAATTTTAGAGAAACAATCAACAATCCTTGTCTATGTTAAGTAAAATATTAACGCTGGAATCTATAATATTTTAGGAATATACCAAGTTTACATTTGTGTGATTTGTAAAAATAAAATAATTTGGATAATTTGGATAAGAAACCATATTTGGCTGTATTAATTTGTAGCATTGACCGCAACAAGGTCTTTTTACTTGAATACTGTATCCCCAAATTGGTCAAAAGGTAACCATGTGATGTCATCTGTACCGGAAGCATTGTTGGTAAAACCAACCTGCCATGTCTGCAGCTTCTTATGCTGCACACTCATTATTCTGTCCAAAATGACCAGGATCTTGCTGATCCAAACAGTACTCTGTTCCAGTTCTCGTG
>NW_024044260.1:15000-35261 GCF_014851395.1 Micropterus salmoides
TTGCTGTGGTCAAAAGAAAGATCCAGTTGGCTCTTTACCCTTTCAAACTGCTTAACTATGTGTCCTGGAAATGGCTCTGTTCTGTCTGCTATGGTCCTACCGATCTCCACTGCATCTCTAACCCCTGTTGCTTCTCCACCTATGGCCAAGGCTGGTTGGTCTGCAGTTGGTCCTCCCGCCCCGCTGTGTCTCCTCCACTTGGAGCAGCGCTGGACGGGCAATGCAATGGACATTATTAATCTGAAGAGAGTGCAGGAAAGCTGAGCGTCAATGAAGAAAAACTAAGCTACAAATACACCATGATATTTTATTTACTCATTAATTTCAACAAAGCAATTAGAAATGCAGGAAAAGCTAATTTTTCAAGTTGAATCTCAATCAATCTTTCATGTCAAGCACCTTGTATTGCTATTTTACAGAAAAGGTGCTATATAGGTTGACTGATTAAATGAAGGGACTTCATCGTCTGTAATGATGGCAGTGATGAAGATGTCAGACTTTGCATCCACTGTCCTGATTCAAGTTCCAGGAGCGTCCATGATGTTCTGGTTTACTTATTCTTTGATTGGATTGTTTTTGCAATTTTTAGTTCTGGTGAAGCTGCTTGTGTTTAGTGCTCATTTATTTAATAAGACAGAAATGTAAACCCAACAAGTTGTGGGAGTATGAGCTGTAACTTTTATTGTGACTACAAGACACCAGAAAGTTTCCTGCTGCTTTCTGTCTTTATGCTAAGTTAAGGTAATCATCTCCTGGCTACAGCTTTGAATTTATTGGACAGACAGACCTGAGCGTGGAGAAAGCGAAAAAACATTCCCAAAATGTAAAGCTCCTTATTAAAAAAAGGTGTTTTGTAGAAAAAGGTTTATGTTTCCCAAAGTATTGTATAAAATAAGTAGTGTTTGGCGGTAGTGCAAATATGTTTGAAACTGCAGATTTTGAAAGTATCCATCCAAATAAATCCCACCCCTTCCCTTCAGTCCTCCCTCTAAAGACATTGGAGATGCTTATTACAGTCCTGCGACCGCCACAAAGCCTAGTTTTTTTTTTTTCCCCCCCAGAGCATTTAGTGTTACTGAATGCTGTCGGGATGTAAAGAGAATTAACAGAGAAAAAAATTGCCTCCCCTTGCTTTAATTGAGCAGATATCTGTGCAAGAGAAATTTCAGTTGGACCATATTTGATTTTTAAAGTTCAGGCTTTCCCTCCTGCTTCATCTGTCTCTTCGCTCTCGTGATTTATCCTATTTCGCTGGTTTTGCTTGTCGGGGGCCTTGAGCAGTGAGCTGGTTGGGAATATTTCGGGCTGGACAGCTAGCTCACGTGTTGGGCGCGTACGCTCACTCTCATGCATCTCGTGTCGCTGCCTCCGAGCCTGTCCCTGAGAATGGATTGCCAGAGTGGTGGTGCAACACAAAAACTGTTTAAATATTTAAACATCAGATCATTACGGCGTTTGCCATGTAATTACACACGCTCATTTCATATTCCCCTCAATATGAGCCTACATGTGCCTGCATGAACATGGACAGATTTGCAAAGTGTGTGGGTGTATGGATAAGCAAGTATGTGTTTACACATTGGTCTGTGCTCCCACACACCACATGAATGTGTATGTGCTGCAGTAAGTGTGTGTTTGTGCGAGGTTTTGTGTATTTGTTTGTGTGTTCACAGCTGCCGTTTCTTGGACATGGTCCTGGAACACCCTTATTAGTTCTCCCCTCCCTGAAGCTCAGATCAATAGAAATACAGTAAAAACTGAATTCGTTATGTTGAGCGTATTGCGGTGATGTCAGAAAATGGTCCAAGAGAACAAGAGCACAGCTGACTGCTTAGCGACCACTCCAGTGCATGCTGTTACATAACAAGCTTCCCTCTGTCCTTGTAGGCTATAGAAATACGGTAAAATACACTTTAAGGATTAAAATTTGTTCAAGAAAGATTGTATTCCGAGGAGTATTTGCAGAAAATTTTAAACAATCAGAAGTTTCTCTCTGTTAAATCTTACTTAAAATGCTGCTTAATGACAATATTGCATTTGCATAATTTTTGTATCAGTGTGATAAAGTATGTCAATTTAATTCATTCAGTTATCAAAATTGCAACACTACACACAACTCTTCTTTTTTTGGCATTGTTACCTTTATCATGGTGGTCTGAGGCTGTACAACACATACAAAATATTATCATCATCCATGTTAACAAAATTGTTAATTCACTGGACAATGGACAATTTCATAACCCATGATATATAAGATCCATTTTTTATACTCATTTATGTGTAACACTGCAGTGTTCAGATCAGGCTTCGTTGTTGTCTGGTATCTGCCAAGAAAACACTCAACCACAGTATAACACCGTCCCCGCAGTCTCTTACCACGACACAAGGCAAGATGGATTCATGCTTTTTACAAGAAAATTCACCAGCATGTGCACACAGAAGCTAAGATTAATCAGACCAGACAATGTTTTCTCACTCTTCAGCCGTCTGGTTTTGGACTGAGCACGTGTCCAGCGTAGCCTTCTTTATTGTTTTTTTCCCCAAAGCTTTGTGTAATGATGAATTGTCCTCTGCATGTGTTTTATTTCATTTTATCATAGTTTTATGTGATTAAACCACATTGAACTGCATTAATCTCATTGGTTAATTGTGTCTTTGTTTTTACATGTTGTTTTTACCAAGGCGTACGCTCATGAGCAATGGCCCTTGGTTATTACAATTTTGTTATCTTCCAACTTTTTTTGCTACCAAAACCATTTAATTTTGACTTCCTAATTTTCAAATGACTCTGGTTACATTATCTTTTTACATTGAGCCTCTTACCAGTCAGATCTTTTTTCTCTATCTTTTTTTTTAGAATAGATCTCTTGTTTATTACGATTATTATGTCTCCACAAACTTTGGACATTTTGTGCAAGAACTCCACGGGGGCACTGTCCCTGAACATGAAACCACCTTATCAGACGCCAACAATCAAATTACATTCATAGTTCTTCACTCCTTGGGCCATCCTAATTAGTAAATCGGTTGTAGAGAAGCATTTGAACCTGATGACCTGTATGGTTTTATATTTTGATTTCCAGCTACTTGGTTTGCTATTTGGAGACGCTGGCTGTTAACAAGCAGCTTTATCTGCTGACTTGTACCTTTTTGTATTGTTGTTAATCTTAATATGAGTAGGATTTGTCAGCTGCTGTTTGTAAATACTACATTCAAAGTTGGCCCCTCCTCCCGGCTCAACGACTCCATTAAACTAACCACCAGTGAGCTGTATTGACCGAGAGGGATTAATTTTGTATGAGACAATTCATACAGATGCATACAATTCTTTTATGGTCATAGTAAAACTCTTGTTTAAACCTTTTTGTGTTTTTCTCAGCCACATGCACCTGTAGCTTCTTACTATTCCCTTCTCACCTCTTCAGGAGATCCAGCAGCTGTCAGTTAAGGAACCCTATGGACTAAATCTGGCTGAGTTTCCTGCTAAGGAAGACCTGCTCATTTATGAAAGGTAATGGACACAAAGCAGGCACACTCATGCATACATGCACTGTTTTGATATTATAATGATCATTTTAAAATGCTTGGTCACAGTATAGGGACAATCTTTTAAGTTAGGACATTAAAGTTACTACTATAAAAACAACTTGTAGGCAATTGAGGTAGGTTATGCTTTTTTATGCTAGGTTGTAGTTTACAGTGGTGTTGAACTGGACTGCATTATATTTAGAGGTGTTATTAATGTTTTGCCCATCCCATTTACAAACATGTTCCCCATTATAATGACAATAATGTCTGTTTTAGTGCCCATAAAAAGGCACTTGGCCAAACAGTGGTAGTGATCAGTAACAAAACAAGTCTACAGCCACACTAGCATGGCTTGGCCTGCCTGAAAACAGCTCGACTGTACTCCAGCCTTTACTTCCGTAACTTATCTGCGTCACTTACATGTGTCATAATGCTCGCCCAGCAGCTAGTGTGGCACGCCCTAAAAACACTGGTGGACTGAACAGACTGAGCTGCAGCATACGCAGTGACAAGATGTCCACAAGACATCCACCTCCCCTCACCCACCATACCAGACAGTGCACACTGTGAAACGTCTTGCTCCAGTCTAGGTTGCGAAGCTGATTCAGGTTGTCCTGCCTGTGTTTCAAGATCATGTACACCTGAACCGAAGCCATGTGGTTACCAAAGCAGCTTTCTTTTGGATCACACGAGCTTGCTTGGACTTGCCCTAATCTGTTTCTGATTGGCTAGTAGTTCTTAACTAGGTACTGCACATGTGCAATTCTCAACCAAGATTTCATAGAAGTGAGATACTTCACTCGGTACCTTGAACAACTCTTTTCAACACACGGGTGAAAAGCGGTGCTGCAGCAATGTGCAGTATCACAAAATTATGGTGTTTAAAGTATAACAGAATGGGCTGCATAACACATTAAAACTACAATAAAAAAAAATAGTGCAGATCTCTGCCAGGCCTGGTATCACAGATGGTTATATGAATAACATGCCAATGTCTTAAGTCATTTCATGGCAATTAGTCTTTATTGAATTATACTGTGCAGAGACAGCGTGTCATTTTATGCGCAAATGCCTTAGAGACAAAAATATCAGATGAAGTAGAATAAAGAGCGACAAAGTCAGCTTTGGAATGAGGTCGGATGGACGGTGGGTCAAACAAGCTTGCTTAGCTAGGTGCATCTGTAATTCCCCTTAACTGTCATTTTAACAGGGCTGATAACTTTGTTCATCAAACAACTTAAAACTTAAAAATCAAATGCCTGCAAATGGAACACCTCCAGCTTTATTTTCTAACTGCCTCTGCCATTTACTATCCTGAGAAAAATGCTTTCTTTTTATTGTTATGGACAATGCGTCCAGTGCCCAAAACAGAGAGGAGGAACAAGCAGTCAGTGTCAGCAGCCCCCTCAGGATGAGATGGGTCATTTTGCAAAAGGGACATTGTCAACTCTGCCCTGCTGTGTGCATCCCACGTCTGACCTCACTGCTCTTTGTACCGTCTCTTTGCTCACCCCTGAGTTTCATTTTCTGTCTGTCTGTTCTATTTCATTTTGTCCTTTCTCCCTGTTTGCTCCCAACCATGTTGATGAGCTACAGTGAAGAGCCAATGCTAGGCTCTGAAACTGAACAAAACCATCACAATGTGTAATCATTAAGACTATTAATTTGAAATCGCACTACATGTACCAAATAACATGTTTGATATTAAACACACTGTTATGCAATATACACTTAACAATCCAAGACTGTACTTCAAAACTGAAGGGCCAGATGGTTAATTGTGTGGTTAAACTGTACTTTATGGTCAGAATGTGACAAACAACAGTGGATCACTTCATATATCTGAGGTAGAAAATTCAAAACAATTATGATAAAATCTCTTTTCAGAAAATATGATTAACTTTTTTCAGTCCCTTTTTCTCAACAAAATAAACATCTTAATAGAAAAATTAAGTGCTAATTTGTTTGTGGTTCTAATGAATTAAGTCAAATATTTATTGACATTTGTTATATTGTTATTGAGGAAATGTTGGGATAATTATCATTATTGTTTTATTGCCCACCCCTAACTGTATCTTTGATAAATTCTATTTTCGGTTGAGTTAAATTAAGGACCAGTCAGTATTTTATAATTGACGTTATGCGTTCCTGTTTTGTTACAGGACCATTTTTCTTAATGTTGTTTTTTAAGTACAGCTAGCTAAAACTAATGCAATCTAATAGACCTGCCCTGCAATTAGGGCTGCACGATATTGGGGGGAAAATTACATTGCGATATTTTTCTTTTCTGTCATATATATTGCGATATGAAAAAATACAGGAATTTTCGCCAGATGACTCCAGTTGTTCTATGTGAAATTAATTAAGCATCCTAGAATTATTGGGATGATTTTGTAGGAAATAATGCATATAAAATAAAAATAAATTAGCTGAAAAATGTCTTTATAGTCTGAATACTTTGAGTGCTACTATCCTTTCTTAAGCTTTTATGCAGTACACATGATAAAAAAAACAAATGAAGAAAAGAGCGGCTATATGCTTATACGCTTTTTGCAACCAAATCCACTGGTTTTCTCCTGTTCCTGACTTATTTTTAAGTTAACAGCTAGCGGAGGTGGAGCCTGCTTTGGTCTTTTGATAAACTGATCAAGAACAATATTGTGATCGGTGGTTTGCTGTGCATGCAGAGCCTGCTTGTTACTCACTAGCAACAACAAACTGTGTATCCAAGAACCGCTTAACTCTGAGTGTTGACATCAGACAGACTTCTCTTGTAGATTAGTCAAGAAAAATGAACTGTGCAAGTTTTTTTTATCAAGCAGCAAACAAGTTGAAGTGTTTGAGTTAATTTCACTTGCTTGACATTGCATTGCATTGTTCTGCAATGTGACTTTTGCGCAAGGGCACATTGCGATGACGATGCTCAAACAATATATTGTGCAATCCTACCTGCAATAAACCTTATTTTCATGAAATTTATAGTGTTCTGTTTTTGTTGAAACTGTTTTTTAAATAAGGTGATAATTAAACTTCATGGTCATTTTGAATGTTTTAGTTTGAGTGTAGATCACACCAAGATCCTAGTTTCAAGATTTGTAGATTCAAGTGCAGCAACAATAACATTTAACAAAATCAGCAGTAAAAACATTATCAGCTGTAAACATATTTTTATCATAGAATATTCTGAGCCAAACATGTCCGTGAATGTGGAAAGATTTAGACATGTTTTGTCATACAAAATGCAAAAGCATAAGCCTCTTGCCAGATTCATCATTTTGCAAAGGTTTTTATCGCTTGTACTGAGAAATGAAATGTACTGTTGAAGATAAACCAATACCAGTCAGTCTTTGATAACAGCCTCAACGTGCTTTGAATATGGAGCCTAACACTCAGTATTTCTCAGAAATGTGTCCTTGCTCACTAAACTATATTTATGTGTCTAAAATTATGTTTCTATGTACTGAATGTGGCTAGATGTAAAAAATCGGTGATGAAAGAAAACAGACAGGCAGGCAGAGAGATAAAAATGTGCTGTCGGATAAATGTATTTATTTAAAGCAGATTCACTTGACCAGAGATTCCCCAGTTTTAACATTGATTGTAATGAGGTCCTTAGACTTGTGTCTCTGCCTGTGATGGCAGGTACAGTTTTGAGGCGTGATTGAAGCTGGGGAATTAACTTTAAAAAAACAAAAACAAATCCAAATTGTTGTGAGGGATGTTGTTTATATCCTCCTACTGTAGTGGCACATAATGAGAATGAAACTGCATTCATTATTGAGGCTGGAAGTTGGAATGGCTCCAAAGACGTTAGCTGCAGCCAGAGCTCTGCTAATCAGTGCATTAATATTAAAAATCATAAGCAACAGCCAAAGGGGGACTCTCAATTATTGCAAATTATGGTGTCTTCGCGTGAGAAAAATAACCTACGGGGAAATCTGATGACAATGTGCTCTGAACATTTGAGATCTCAACAGACAGGTTTATCTCATCTCTGAGTATTTGAATTGAAAAATAGAGAATAAGAACCTGAAATTTAAAGGTTCTGTTAGAGATTAATTACACTGTTACTCGGTTACCTTTTGTTAATGGCTCTTCACAAGATAATAATGGAAGGAGCAAGTGGCAAAGACAAACGTGTTCAGTATGTGGACATACTTAAACTTCGGGCTATTTTGCTGGAATATTTGTCTTTTTCATTCTGTGTGTGTGTTTCTTTTTTCTGCAGGTTTGCACATCTGGGCGAGACCCAGCACAGGGTGGAAAAAACTGAACACATAAACCGGGCAAACATCATCTGCTTGTGAGTAAAACATGTGACACATTAACCCAAACATACACACAACCAAACTCCATAATCCCTCACTCACGTGTAATGTTAAGCATGACATTGTGATAATGGTTTGTTTGGTTTTTAAATACCACTTCCAGTAGCCATGGGGCAAGTGAACAAGTGAAGTGGTCTCCAAGGAGGCTTCTAACCATGCGCTGGTTAATCTTCATCTCTTATAACCAAACACTGTTCCTTTACTTCTGTCTCCACCCCTTCGCCTTTCTGTTCACTGCAGCCATGACCCAGCAGGTCGAGTGTTTTTCAAAATTCAACCACACGTGGGATGGCAGTGTGAAGCCAGCCATACAGTCTTGCTCTCTTTCTTTCTAGCTCCAAATTCAGACAGACAGACAGACAGACAGACAGCAATAACAACATGTCTTATCAGGATTCCTCTTGATATGTATGTTTTTAATTATTTTGCTGTCAATCATTACCCTTTTTTCGCTGCCTCTAGCTCATACCAACATTTACGTTGGTATGAGCTAGAGGGTTTGTAAAAGTTTGTGTGACGCTTCTTCACTGTGTGCGCTGAGTTTGCTCATTGTCTCAGCCCACACGGGCTCTTGTGTGTGCCCTCTAAAAACTGGTAAGCCTACGTGCAATGAGAAAAAATATTCATGAGCAGTGTGCCAGTAACTTTTAAGACAACAAGCTACCATAACCCCTCTCCACTAATCGTTTAAAACATAGTCGGACGTGCCACACGAGAACCGTGAGAAATGCCGGTCTGGTCGCTCTGTGACAGAGACAGAGAGATTTCGGCAGCAGCTAAAGCAGTAAGACAGAAAAAAAACTGGGAGAAAATAAGGAAGGTTTGGGTTTGGCTCGCTGGCCATTTAACGTTAGTTGTATCTGTGCATTTAGTTGCATTTTCAACTTTTCACAGAGCCAACGTGCTTGTCAGTCACTTTTCGTCAACCGACCAATGACAGCCTGGATGGGGTGGGACAAAAAAAAAGCTACAGCAAAAGTGAACAATATGATTAATGACAAGTTTGTTCTTAGCATTAACAAATTAGAGACTAATGTAGAGCCTTTTCAAGTATTAAATAAATTAAAACGACACAGAAATGAAATGGATTTAATATTTGACTAGTGGTAAAATAGTAAACTATTATATGAAATTATAATGAATTTAGTATATTACTGTTATACTAACAGTAAACTATCAACTAAACATTATACTCTTTATTTAATACACTCATTTACAGTTCCTCCTCCAGGTTGTGAATAGAGACTCTGCATTAGACAGATGTGCATTGTGCCGGTGCCAGTGTGCCAATATGTGCTGCTTCTAGCCGCCTCCTCTGTAGAGCAACACACTCCGCTTGTTCTGTTTTATATCTGCTTTACTAGTTATTGTTATAAATATTGTTTATTGTTTAACTTTGTTCAAGTTGACAGATATACATTTCAAAATGTCAGTATTTTGCGCATTCCTATATAATTAAGCAAATAGACTCATAGTACCATTTGTTCAATTATAATCGAATTGCAAATCGCAATATTGTCCACAACAATCACAATAGGACCTTTTCTCCAAATTGTGCAGCCCTAGCCGAGAGTGAGACGTGAAGATCAATAGCACTCTCATGTTTGTGCGGTAAATATACAGTGGGTACGGAAAGTATTCAGACCCCTTTAAATTTTTCACTCTTTGTTTCATTGCAGCCATTTTCCAAAAATCAAAAAAGTTATTTTATTTCTCAGTAATGTACACTCAGCACCCATCTTGACAGAAAAAAACAGAAATGTAGAAATTTTTGCAAATTTATTAAAAAAGAAAAACTGAAATATCACATGGTCATAAGTATTCAGACCCTTTGCCGTGACACTCATATTTAACTCAGGTGCTGTCGATTTCTTCTGATCATCCTTGAGATGGTTCTACACCTTCATTTGAGTCCAGCTGTGTTTGATTATACTGATTGGACTTGATTAGGAAAGCCACACACCTGTCTATATAAGACCTTACAGCTCACAGTGCATGTCAGAGCAAATGAGAATCATGAGGTCAAAGGAACTGCCTGAAGAGCTCAGAGACAGAATTGTGGCAAGGCACAGATCTGGCCAAGGTTACAAAAAAATTTCTGCTGCACTTAAGGTTCCTAAGAGCACAGTGGCCTCCATAATCCTCAAATGGAAGACGTTTGGGACGACCAGAACCCTTCCTAGAGCTGGCCGTCCGGCCAAACTGAGCTATCGGGGGAGAAGAGCCTTGGTGAGAGAGGTAAAGAAGAACCCAAAGGTCACTGTGGCTGAGCTCCAGAGATGCAGTCGGGAGATGGGAGAAAGTTGTAGTAAGTCAACCATCACTGCAGCAATCCACCAGTCGGGGCTTTATGGCAGAGTGGCCCGACGGAAGCCTCTCCTCAGTGCAAGACACATGAAAGCCCGCATGGAGTTTGCTAAAAAACACCTGAAGGACTCCAAGATGGTGATAAATAAGATCCTCTGGTCTGATGAGACCAAGATAGAACTTTTTGGCCTTAATTCTAAGCGGTATGTGTGGAGAAAACCAGGCACTGCTCATCACCTGTCCAATACAGTCTCAACAGTGAAGCATGGTGGTGGCAGCATCATGCTGTGGGGGTGTTTTTCAGCTGCAGGGACAGGACGACTGGTTGCAATCGAGGGAAAGATGAATGCGGCCAAGTACAGGGATATCCTGGACGAAAACCTTTTCCAGAGTGCTCTGGACCTCAGACTGGGCCGAAGGTTTACCTTCCAACAAGACAATGACCCTAAGCACACCGCTAAAATAACGAAGGAGTGGCTTCACAACAACTCCGTGGCTGTTCTTGAATGGCCCAGCCAGAGCCCTGACTTAAACCCAATTGAGCATCTCTGGAGAGACCTGAAAATGGCTGTCCACCAACGTTTACCATCCAACCTGACAGAACTGGAGAGGATCTGCAAGGAGGAATGGCAGAGGATACCCAAATCCAGATGTGAAAAACTTGTTGCATCTTTCCCAAAACGACTCATGGCTGTATTGATCAAAAGGGTGCTTCTACTAAATACTGAGCAAAGGGTCTGAATACTTATGACCATGTGATATTTCAGTTTTTCTTTTTTAATAAATTTGCAAAAATTTCTACATTTCTGTTTTTTTCTGTCAAGATGGGGTGCTGAGTGTACATTACTGAGAAATAAAATGAACTTTTTTGATTTTTGGAAAATAGCTGCAATGAAACAAAGAGTGAAAAATTTAAAGGGGTCTGAATACTTTCCGTACCCACTGTAAATCTCCAGGAGCAAAGAAGTAGCGAGGAACATAATGTAAGGACAGGAAAGGCACGCAAAAAATACAAAATAAAATTGTGCAATTTGACAGAAACGCATTAAAAAATTCTAAAATGTAATCATGTAGACACTTATAGGGGAAGGGATTTTGTCGTTGATTTATATTTAATTAATTTGTCAACATTGTAAGTGAAAACTGGTAGGCCAGTTCCTTAAATATAGCATACTGATTTGAGCCTATTCTGTCTACAACAAAGCCGACTGTATGTTACAATCAATAATTCAACTAGTAACAGTATCTTTGTTACAGGCACTATTTATTTATTCTGTTAAATTTGGGTTTTGATCCGTCGATACAGCCAGCCACATCAATTCACAGAAAAACATAATGTCGTTGATTGAGACTGTAACGTCTTCTTAAAAACACACACACACACACACACACACACACACACACACACACACACACACTTCTCATTCATAATTTCACTTTGAAGATACTATGGCATTTTACTGCTATCAGCTGAATTTAATATGAAAAACTGACAACTGTGGGAACTGGACTACAGTTATAATTTGAGGGGGTTTCGATTAAGATTAACAAAAAATTATAATAGCTTGAGCCTAGAGAGACAGATACTTCATTGCTCATTACGTGGTCAATACTTTCTCACACACACACAGCAGCACACTATTTGCCACAGATGTCTGCAATACTGTAAAAACACATGTGCAGATAGGGATCTGGCAGGCAGCACGGATTTGGTACCTACAGAGTTGTGCTGACAGAGGAGCCTGCACCGGAAGCAACTCCACAGTGGAGGTCTGCAGTTGGACCCTTGTCAGAAAAAGGGCATTTTCATATTTTAATTTTGATAGAAACCTTTAGGCAGTCCAAAATTAAAAGATAAATATTGGCAAAGTATTATTATTATTATTATTATTATTTTTATGCCATTTTTTTAGAAGATGGAGTCTGAGGTCATGTGAAATTGAAGAAGAGGGTAAAGGCAAGAAAAAAGGTTGCAGTCAATGAAAAGAGACAGAGAGAGAGAGAGAGACATTAGGGGCAATTAAAGAAGCAGAAGCATGAATGGGATGAAAAAGGTGGAAGCAAAATCATTGGTTGGAACCATTCAGGGAACTATGGTGGTGGTGGTGATGGTGCTGTGTATAAGAACATGCCTTTGGTGTGGGAGACCTTGCATGCGACCTCTGGCATATATAGCAGTTGTAAGTCGCTTTGGATAAAAGCGTCAGCTAAATGACTAATTCTTATTTTATTATTATTATTTATAACTACAGATGCATCAGAAAATTTTAGAATATCATGGAAAAGTTAATTTCCTTCTGTGATTTAATTTAAAAAGTAAAAGCTTTCATATATTCTAGATTCATTACACACATAGTGAAATAGATCAAGGCTTTTTACTTTACTGCTTACAGCTCATGGAATTGAGAATTCTTAAAACTATTGGAATTTTAGAATAAATAAATGAGCTCTAATCAGCTAATTCACTCAAAACACCTGCAAAGGTTTCCTGAACCCAAATGCAGGGCGCAGACTCAGGGAAATAAGAAAGTGAATAAGAAAAGGGTTTGACTGGATTCCAAGAGATGAGGTTGATAAGGGGAAAGTCCGAGAAGCAGAGGTGGACCTCTGGTGGCTGGTGAAGCGTGGCAGTGGAGGGGAGATGGCTGCATGTGACCGTGGCTGGCGGGCAGACAGACAGGCAGGCAGTGATCCTGAAGCACAGAGAGACAGTTAAAAGACAAGCTAAAAATAACACACAAGAAATCACTTAAATTCATATTTCAAATGACTTGAGTCATCCTTGAGCTATGGTTGAAACAACGATCTGGCAATGAGTGAATGAAGAGCTGGAGTTGTTATACTGCAGAGTAGATGGATTATAGGTAATGGCTATTGGTGACTTGAAGGAAGTTGGAAGGAGAGGAAGTTGGATGAAATGTGTTTTCCGGCCTTCAACTCTTTGTAGGGCGAACACATGACTACTCTTTGTGGCTCTCTTTGGATACATGACATGATTTTTTTAGTACATACATGTTTGCTCAAAAGTAAAGAAAGGTATTAGAGGTCACACAAAGGTGACAGACATGCAGATATTGGCTTTTGTGTGCAAGAGCAACCTCAGTCAGCGGGGAGTCATCACATCTTTTGATCCTTGTTCAGTTTGCATTGCCCCTTGTCCACCTGTATCTTCACCTTTCTTCAGTCATCACCCTGGCTGTTCATTATTCCATCCATCCATTGCTGTCATCCTCGTGTAAGGTCCACAGGTCTGGCATGTGTGTCTGTTGTGCAACATTGCTATTCTAAGACGCTGTTACAGCATCAAAAATGTATTTTCGCCTGTCACCTCCCTCTGTGTAGTTCCTCTATTGACACATCAGGGATAGGCAAAGCTGACTCCGTTGGTGGGGATATAAGTGGAAAGAATATGAATACTGCGGCAGATTCCTGTTGAGAAGCATCAGTGAAGTGTGGTGATTTGTTTCCTGTTTAAATTATAATGAGCTTTTTTCCCCCAACACTAAAAAGGTGATATTTTCTAGATTGTCTATGCAATCCCTAAAGTAAGAAAACCTTCAACAGCCAGAATGCACTGGGCCCATTATTGCCCCAACTCCTTCAAACAATCAATCAGCACTACTAACGTCATGCTAAACTCTTGTAGCACTGCCAAATAACAAACTAGGGTAGTGTGTGTGCACTAAGCCCCCTTTATGGTCACCTTTTAATGATTATGATGCTGCTGATGTCAGCTGTGTGTGAACAGTCAAGACTGTTTAACAGATGTTTATTCAAGGGAAGACTTGTTAAAAGAAAAGCTTGTTGGGCTTCTTCTGCAATGGTTTAATGGCACATGGCTGGGGACTGTGCACCACCAGCTGTTTATCTTGATGAAGTCTGTGAAGCTTCTCGCTTGTCCAGGTCATAATTATCCAAGGAGGGTTAAGATCAAGGGCACCTGGACTTGGTTGAAGATACTTGAAGACGTCTTGCCTCTCATCCAAGAGGCTTCTTCTGTTCTGAGTTGACTGGCAGTGAGTCCCAGCTATTTAACCTCTATTCAATCTTCTGTGAAGGGATGAAAGGACAGCATTATAAGTGGGGGATAAGTGGTGTCACAGACTTCCTCCCCTGTTGAGAGATGTTTTCTCTACTCAGGTGTAGATGGCTTCTTTCACTCTCCTTTCAAACCATCCTCCCTGTCCAGAATAAACATTATTGTGCTCGAAGGAGTGTTCATTGTTCTAAAAATATAAGTAAACTGCTGAGTCTTGACCTCAGGTGTAGGCCGGTTTTGTTGAGCCACGCTAACGGTTGTCTAATATACAGGTCATTTTAGTTATATGGATGAACCAATTATTAAATACAAATTTAAAATAAGGGAACACCAAATAATCACAGTATAAAATCAAGTCAATTAAACTCCTGGGATATCAGTTTGTTCAGTTAGGAAGAATAAGCAATTGGGAATCAATGTCACCTCTTTTGGTGCAAATGAAAGTGACAACAGGTGCAATGGAGAGGCAACAGCAAGGCAACCCACAAAAAAGGGAATAGTTATGCATGTGGTGGCCACAGACAATTGCTCTGCTTATCCTTTCTGACTGATTGTTTCTCTAGTTTTATATTTTGCGAGTGTCCTTGTCACTATTGGTAACATGAGGCAGAACCTGCAGCCCATTCAGGTTGCACAGGGAGTCCAGGATGGCACATCCATAGGTGCTCACACTGATTTATTTTCTGGGATTATTACACCAACATGGCGGCTCGCTGTAGGGAATGTTAGTAACGGTGCCCTTTCCTGTCACTTTCTGAGCTGAAAAGTTGGATTGCTATGTGAAAACAAACGTGGTGGCAGGATTATGCTGCAATAAATTGTTCAGAATGAAAGGGCGAACGTGTCATATTGGCGGACATTCTTTCTGTTTATTGTTTATTGCGGGATCTCTGTGTGAAAGCGGCTACTGTCTCAAGAGCACGGAGGACATACCAGGAGATGGGCTGTTACACAGGGAGAGCTGGACAGGGCGGTAAAAAAGGGCTTCAAACCAGCAGCAGGACATGCTCCTTTGTGCAAGGAGGAACTGCCAGAGCCATACAAAATGACATCCAGCGGGCTACTGGTGTGCATGTTTTGACCAAACTGATGTCCTCTAGTGGAATCTGTGCTCACAGCGCAGCACCATGCAGCTCCATTGGCATTTGACAGAGAGAACACCAGAATTGGCAGGTCCGCCATTGGCGTCCTGTTCTCTTCACAGATGAGAGCAGGTTCGCACTGAGCACATGTGACAGATGTTAGAATCTGGAGACGCCGTGGTGAACGTTATGCTGCCTGTGACATCACCCAGCATGACCGGTATGGCAGTGGGTCAGGAATGGTCTGTGAAGGCATATCCTTGGAGCGTCGCACAGACCTCGATGTGCTAGACAACTGTACTCTGACTGCTGATAAGTTCTGTGATGAAATCCTCATGGCCATTGGTGCAGCGGACCCTGGGTTCCTCCTGGTGCAGGACAATGCCCGGTTTCATGTGGCCATTGAGATCTGATGTGTGTTTTAAGTGTTTTTCTGAACAGTGTATTTAAGCCCTTTTCAATGATTGCCTCAGCATCTTGGAGGCCCTTGGTTTGAAGTTGGGTGTTTGGACCTCAGTATACCTTCTTGCAGTTCTCATTATAGCTTTAATTAACATTAAACCCTTAGTTGAGGACCATTGCTGACACTCTCAGCAATGGTCCTCAACTAAGGGTTCAGCATTTATCTCAAGCCTTCCTCGTTATACTGGAGCTACGGAGTTGTAGCTTACACACAGCCAGTTATCAAGTAGGTTTAATTGTAATGCGGCCACGTGTCTGAGCACCCTCTCGCTGGGGCCTCAGCTGCTGTTAAACTAGCTGACTGAATAGATGACCTGACAAGCACGCAGTTGAAAATCCACTCAATGATGAGACATGCTTTGGAGTCTCCAGTGCTCTCTCCAGCAGATTTTCACTCGATCTTACCGTTACCGATTTTCCCTGATGTGAAAAGTAAACATCATGACTTTTCTACCACCACGTGATTTGTCTAAAATCAGTTCTTCATACATCCATTATTTGAACACACTTCTGTCCCTCTGTCCTCCCACCCCCACTTCTTTGCCCCCCCCCCCTTCCCCCTTCAGAGAGCCAGTATCCTGCTTCCCGGAGGACAGCATCTACACCGTTTCTCTCCCGCAGGTCGACAGAGACAGCCGCAATGAGTTTGAGAGCCATGTGATGACCGGTCAGGGCCAGGTGAGGGTACTGTGCAGGGACGACATGTTGATGTACAGGGAGTATGTCAAGAACAGATACATGTGAGACACAGACAAACAGGAACTGGATCTCTGTTACCAATATGCAAATCCAGATGGTCAGATCCCCATCTGCAATACTTGATATCACTTTAAGATTTTTGTTTGTAGCTACAGGACAGCGCAAGAGATGTTTTCTTGCATTTGTAAATCCATCTTGCTTCATCTACCCACCTCTTGGATTGTTTTATTTTTTCCTGCTGGAAATAGACAGTCCATAAGGAAGATAATGGTACATTAACAACCCATATGTCCTGTATTTGGACTCATATATGATGGCATTTTTGTTTTCTTTTTAATCAACGTCATTTGTGTGTTTTAATAGCTTCAAATGTTTTCCAATTACATCAGTTTTTTATTCATTCAGATGTGCCACAACAGGCTACTTATATGGTGCTTTTTATTTCTTTGTTATTTTCCATCAATTACATTTTAATTGCAATCATTTTAAAAAAGTTTATTTAATTATATGTACATTTCAAAACATGTAAAATTATGTAAATTGTTTTGCCTCATAAATATTTTGAATCTTAAATGTTGGAACCATTAATAAAATGGCAGGACCAAAGGTTATGAGCTGTTCTTTGAATTCCACCTCAGATGGGCTTTTGAGTTTTTGATTTTGTTTTTTATTCATTCTGTTTTATTTGAGCCTTTACAATTTTTTTTAATAAAGCCATGACTATGGCTTCACTTCGTTGTTGTTTTATTTAATTGCTTAAAAACAATTTCCAACAACAGTCTTGCATAATGTAACTCATACATGTTCTGTAAATGTATATCCAGGTAATTTCCTGTCTTTTTGTCAAGGTCAGTTTTGCCACCCTATTTTGAACATTATGTGATTAAACTAGAATGCCAAATTAGTTTACCAAACTGGTTCAGTTATACATAAATTCATTTCTGATATGTCAGCTGATTATTGTGTACTATAATTCTAAGTTAAATATGTTTTTATTCACATGATGTGACAGATTTGATTGTTCTCAACTCTTTTGCACATGAATATTGTTCTTTTCATTCAGCCTCTGTTGTAATGTTCTTCATCTTTCCTTCTCTCCTCTGCTGTATTTCTCCCTTTCCCTATTCACCCATTGCGCACCCTATTCACTTTTGTTCAGTCTATCCCACTTTTTCTTTTCTCCCTCCCGTCATACTTTTAGTATTCCGCTTTTAACCGCAGGTGTCAGAAAATGTGAAATGTGCGACTGCCCTTTCCTCTAATGCACATACACGTTCAGTCAGCCTACTGATTGACCACTGGTCTCTGCATCTGTGCCTCGTGAGCTGGGGGAGTGGGGTGGGGGGTAGTTCTTTAGCATGTGATGTGCACGGGAATTGAAGAAAAAGAACTGCTTCATTTGTATTTATAAATTTATAATAAACCAAATTACCTCAAATGAGGATGGAAAATAATGTTTTTCATCCATCATCCATGTTTTCCAACCTTGCACCACTATCATTACAATTGTTAAGTGCTGGAAGAGTTCAGAGTGCACTATAGATGTCTAGAATACAATCCAGTAATAATGCATCTCACCTAAAGTGAAGAGAGCCTGTCACCTCTCACTGTGCTCCAGTCCCCACTACTTGTTCTTACCCTGGATGCTTCTACTTTTGAGTACAGTGTAAATCACGCTAAGTACAAAAGTATTCTAGCTTACCATTATTGTGGACAGAAACCTTATATCTCAGGCTGTCATGCTGTGACTTCAGTTTCTCGTGCGCCACAGTGAGTTGAGATTCTTCATTCTCTGAATCTAACAATTAAACCCAACAGCAATCTTTAGGTCCCATACAAGGCTAGTTTTCTTGGAAGTGGTTTTCTCAGAGGGGATTTTCTTTGGAGTCACAAGATTATCACACCACAAGAGCAATAGACTAGTCCCTGATGTGTGGTCTGAGGACCCCCAGGGGGAAAGGACAGTAGTTTAAATGTTGCAGTTAACACCATGCACGAGACATATACAAGGATTACAATGTTTTCGTTTTTCTCCACTATATTGGTGTCCCATCATACAGGTTCATACCTCTTCACCAATGCATATCTAATAATGAAATTCTGCTTTCATGTTTTTATTATTATTTGTTATTTAACCTTTCTTGTTTCAAGCTATTTTTCTGAACATTTTTAACAAATGCTTTCAAAAAGTGACGGGAACATGTCCGCAGCATCCCCAGTGTAAATGACACCTATGGTCGCTACCTATTATGGGTGTGTTCTTTCATTATATCCAGTAATTATTTCAGTTAGTAATGTTAGTTCGGAAATGTAAACAAAGATTTGTGACAGCAGATGATTCACTTATATTTAGTTCTATAGATACCGGTATGCATATTTTAACAAATGTGTCTGCCTGGATTGATTGTAGTTCAATATAGATATATGGTGATAACGTATGATGGTAGCTGCTTGTTGACATAAACCAAAACCTAAATCTCTTTCACAAAATTGTGGCTACAATTGCTAAGCCCTTAGACCCTGTATAATATCCATAGCGGTTTAGAATTTAGCAGATGTAATTAAAGTCATGATGACATCTGCAGTGAGGCAGGTACAGTGCAGTGGGTCAGACACAGTTATCCGATTATTTGACCATTTCTTTTGTGACTCCTTTTGCAAGCAATCCATTTTGTTTTCCAGGTACTATTGTGTGCGTGCGTGTGGAGTGTGTTACCTCCCGTCCTGCCACCACCCTATTTTTTTATATTTTTTCTTTCAACCTTCTCTAAAAAATCTAATAACTATACTCCTAAACTTAACTATCTTGCATTATTTTAATAGTCTTGTTTATTTTAATAGTCTAGTAGTAAATAGCTCTATAAGGTTATTAAAGGTAAAGGATTTGTTTGTGTATAAGCGCATAAGAGCATGTGTGCACTTTTGAAGATGAGATCACTCTTGTCTATGTTTGCGGGGAGGAGGACAGTAGCCAATTTGGGTTTGTCTCTCAAAATGGGCTGTTTTGAAGGGAAAAGAGGTTTTTTACATAAGGCCCTGTTTTTCTCATGTTTTATGTTCCTAGCGGCAGGTGTCTCATTACACTGAAACCTCTTAGCACACATGGATATGGTTGAATAAATGCATCTGGTCACTGATATTATTGGGGCAGCTTTTATTAGTCCTCACAAAAATATAGTTAAAGATTGAATGTTTGTGCGTGGCACCAGTGGGGCAGTACTTCTATTTTGGTGGAAATTCAGTTTCATTTAGTCCATCATAGAAACAAATGATTTTAAGATGTATTTCGGGCATGTGTGTGTGTTGGGTATCTGCCTAGGTCTTTGACATGAGTCACTAGGCACTTCATGTGACCACTTAGCTTATGAATGAAGAAAACCCCCTCTCCAGCCCTCGGTCCACTGACAAAGGTGGCCAAACAGCTGTTGCCTGGAAACCAAAAACTGGTTACCATATTGCTACGCTGCTGTGAATCTCCCCCTACCTCCCACTGTCTCTCAATATGTCATCCATTGTTTTATTTAAATATATATGTATGAGAGAGAGAGAGACAGGAGGGGGGGAGGAGAGGGAATATATTCAGAAAAATAGATTCAGTTTGATATTCAGTGGTCATTAAGTCATTAAATTCAGATTTATTCGTTCGTATCTTCATCACAGCTGTCGTCGGCCAGTTCTTTATTCTCATAGTAGAGTTGTGAGAGAAAAATGTCAATATAGATGATTTAATGGGGGGAAAAAAGGAGTTGGAAGACTTTGTCAACCCACAAGGTTTTAAATAACCGACCCCGCACATCATTTGAACTTTGCACACTT
>NW_024044261.1:0-34074 GCF_014851395.1 Micropterus salmoides
CTGCAGAGAGCATATATTATCTCAGTGGAGTGAGTGTGTGTGCTGTCAGCGCAAAGACAAAAATATGTTCATTAAATAGAAACTGCAGGAGAGGGAGGGAGAAGATGGCAAGAAGGCTTGAGAAAGCGTGCCAAAATAAGTATGAGAGGGGCAAAACAAAAAAAGAAGAGTCTTAAGGGTGTTTGGTCTTGCAACTTTTCCAGATAAAATGGTTGCTTTGCTTCTTGTCAATGTCAGAAAGAGGATAAGTTTCCTCACAAGTTTGGCTGCTTCCAAATGCACATTATATAAATCCATTGAGTCTAAAGCTATTTATGTTCTTTTTAAGTGTCAGGTTAGTGAGTTTGAGATTGAATTTTAACAGAGGTAAAATCATAGATATGATTTACGTGATCCTTTTTGTCAAAAGAGAAAAAAATATATATATTGTACTAAATATACTTCTAGTTACTGAATTCTCAGCTATATGCAGATCAACACCATATGGGCTATAATACTGTCATTAACAACAAAAATATATCATAATATTAAAATATGCAATCTAGGCTAATCACGTTGAGGAGTTGACAAAGACTGTTACTTCAGTATGTCTTCAGTAATGCTTGATTTTGTGTGAACACCATTTACATTTCTTTCAAAATTGAGATACTCTGTTTTGTAATAAGTACACACGAAAATTTACTGGCAGCAAAGATTAGAAACAACCTCAATGAAAGAAAATGGCTCTGTGTTACACTGGTATTATTATTACTCATGCATTAATGTAAAATCAGGATTTTACTGTTGTAGTCGGATCAAATCTTATCTAATCTAATTTGTATGTGATTATTATTGATTATCTTCACTAAGAAGAAAACCACACAATTGATTGAAAATACAGACCACAGAAATCATCCAGAGCCCAAAGTGACACCTTCACAATGTTTAGTTTTGTCCAACCAACACACTTTAATAGTATTAAAGACAAATTAAATTATTAAATAAATAAAAGGGGAAAACAGCAACTCTTCACATTTGAGAAGCTGGACCCATGAAATGTTTGGCATTTTCGCATGAAAATGACTAAAGGATTATAAAAATAGTAAAATAACAGCAAATTCATTTTCTGTCAATAAAATAAATAAATCATTCGGCTGCACTTTTTTACATGTTTTCTGTAAAAATCTGTCAGACGCAGTACAGTAAAAAACAATATTTCCCTCTGAATTGTGGTGGAGTAGAAGTATAAAGTGACAGAGTACCTCAAATTTTCCTTAAGTACAGTATTTGAGTAGGCTAAATGTACTTTGGTACATTCCACCACTGACCATATCCCTTGGTGAGCTTCAGGTTGCAATGTCACCCTATTAATATTTTTTTTTTTTTTCAAAATTATGTCTTCAGTTGTTTTAACATGACACAGAGGGAAGCTGGAAAACAAAGCTGGCCTCTTGGCTTTGTTTGTTGTTTTGTTCTGTATGGAAACAAAAGTATCTGTCAAGATACTGCAGGTATTTGAACCTGTGTTGTATAATCAAAATGGGGTATATTTCTTACAGTGGATAGTAGAGCAGTAATCCTTTATTGTGTAGTCAGCCGTGGTTTGACTAGAGGACTTCCCAGTGTGTGTGATGAATACTAATATCAGTACAGTAGCTGCATTGTGTGTGTAGCATTATAATTTGTCAACTGGAAATCATTTAATTTTAGCTTAAAGGCAAATAATAAAGCATCTTGGTGTATTTAGATTTAATTCTTTGTGTGTGTGTTAACATACAGGCATTTACGGCATTTCCTTCCTTCCAGTAGTCTGCAAGCGTGCGTGTGAGCATGTATAGATGTTCATCCGTGCGTGCCTGTGGACAGCAGTGGGCTCCTTGGATGTGGCTGACGCCTGCAGGACTTTAGGGCAGCAGATTGTGAGTGGGTGACTCATCCAGCTTGGTTCCTCACTAGGCCCACTGCAGTACAGCGTAAAACAGATCCAGCTGAGAGATAACAGATGGGGCGGGAGGGACACAGAGAGTGGGGTAAGGAAAGGGAGATAAGAGAAGACAAGATGAAGGGAAAGACGTAGATAGCAGCCTTGAGCAGGTAGGGAGTGGCAGAGCGATAAAGGGAGAATTCAGCCAAGAGATGCTGAAGGCGAGAGCCAGCAGCAGCAGGAGGAGGAGACAAATCAAACAGTGTGGAGAGCAGCCAATCTGCAGGGATTTACTTTCTTACATACTTTTGGAGAAATTTCTACCAACCTCAATTTTGGCATCACCCATCAGAATTTCCCAGAGCTCAGAGTGATGTCTTGAAGTAATGAAAATATTCATTTTACTACGATGTTTGACAAACAAAAGCAGCAAATCCTGATATATGAGAAGCTAAAACCAGAAAACGTTTGGCATTTTGCTTGTTAAAGAATGTATTTGTTGAGTATATTTTGTATTAATAATCTGAATCTGCACTGTAACTAAAGCTTTAAAACAAATGTAATGGAGTAGAAGTACAATATTTGTCTCAATTGTTGTGGGGTTAAAGCCTAAAGTAGCATAAAAAGGAAATACTCAAGTACAATATACTTCAAAATTGTACTTAAGTGCAGTACTTACTTTCTCCCACTGAAAGCAACCACAGCAGTCAGGAAATTATTGTTACAGTTATTAAAATGGCAGGATGCAAACTTTTCTACACCTTTTACTTTCTGTCTCACTAAACATGTTCCACACTACCTCCTGTATTAGCGCTGAACTTTGGCATTGGATGTAAGTCGTGAGGTACAGAATTGTCCAACACGGACGTACTTGGGGTAACCTAGGGATACTGTGCTGAGAACCAAGTGTAGATGCAGAGGGGAAACAAAACTCATTGCTGAAATGATCTCTGTCAACCCAGTTTTTGTAAAGTGTGAATCAGCAATGCAGCAAAAGAGATGCTGCACTGGATGTAGTCCAGCAGTACAGTACCTGCAGCAAAGTACCTCCCATCCTTTCATCCTGATTTACTTGCTTCTCTCACAGTGCTTCTAGTACTCTTCACTTTTGCTTGCCATTTGCCCTCCGTCTTAAAAAGTCATTTTTTAACTTACCGCAATAGAGCCCTTTCTCTGAAATAAGACCTTTTCCCCTGGCACTCTGCTGTCCTTTGCTTGGGCTTGCTAAACAGACATACATTTAATTTAACCCTCTGACAAGTGCAAACAGTTTATCTTTCTCAGATATTTGCTTCTCCCTTCTTGACGTTTTCAAACAGGGAACTCTTTCACGGTCCTTAGACATGCTTTGCAATATATTAAGGCAGCCGTGGCAGTTTTTTTGACCAGAGTGTAAAATGTCATATCCAACACCTCGCCTCCAACAAATGTTTTCATTCATTTCCCTGACACCGCATAAATCCTGTAGAGCAGTAAAACGACTTTTTGTCTGATCACTCATGAGCATGTGATTAAAATTACTCACCATCTCCAGAGCTGCTACTACACATTGCAATGAGGTCTGATATACTGTGTATCTCAGTAAATCCCATAGATTTGCTAAAAGTATTAAATGGACGAGGCTGAACTTCAGCAGAAACTCTGAATAAACTACCAGCCGAAACACTTTTGCCAGAAGTGCTGGTGCGGGAGCCAGAGGCTTGAACCGTGGAGTTGTCAGCGTTCTGACGTCAGCTTTGTTCTAGAGGTTAATGACAGACGGACAAGGCCTGTACCAGAACTATTCTTAGCTAGTCCTGTGGTTAGATGCTGTCGGCACATTTTGAATAAGAGCACTGGCGAGGAAAACTCATTAAATGTCCTCATCCAGAAGAAATTTGAATGAACAATGTTTAGCCAGGTTCAACATTGCTGCATGGTGTTCGGTTTTTGGTTTGTCTATAGAAAGTGAGCTGCTGTTCATCTAGTCCCTGGTTTCTCTCTCCTCCTTTTCCTCTCCCTTATTTCTCACCCTCCTTCTCTTCCAGCATCAGTATTCGGGCCATGGTTTATGTTTTATTCAGGACTAGTGTATAATGTATTCTGGGCATCACCACTGCAGGAAAGACTGCCCATGGCTTGGGGCTGGAGAAGGGAAATTCTCAGGACCTGTTTTCACCAATAATATTACCAATCAACTGGACAAAATTCTTGTTGGTAGAAATTTCTCCAAAAGCCTGCAAGAAGGTAAATCCTGCAGATCAACTGCTCTCCACACTGTTTGGCTCCGGCTCCTGCTCTCGCCCTCACTGCCTCTTAAGTACTGAGTAAAGGTTTGTATTAAGGAATGAAGAAAATGAGCCATTGCTACTGTCTTTTCATTTTCCCCTTAAAATATCATTTATAAGATGGGTAAGATATTGACTTTCTGAAAGTCCAGTAATTTTACACAACAAAATAATACCATTGGGGTTTTTCATAATATCATCACACAGTAATGTGACGCCATTCTTGCAGAGAGTAAAGCAATTTACTTTCATGCATGGAAATGGCTGGAAACATTGATAAGACAGAATTACTACACACACACACACACTCACACTCTTTTCTACTTCAGGGACATTCAGGTCACATCATTATTACCCAAATCTATAGCCCAGAAGCCTACAGTACTCTCTTCGAAACCCATTCACTGTGTTGGTTATAGGCATTTGTTATAGTTTCCGAGATGTTTCAGAAATAATTAAGGACCACGCAACATATCTGGATATGGATGTTTTAATATCCCAAGAGACCTTGTAAAGGTATTGTCTGCCATGTGTTGTGGATTTGCTCAAGGTTAAAGGTCATTGTCCAGCTTAGTGAGGCTGTAATGCCCATTTTAAAGCAAACCAAACTGATAGAGAAAAGGTGAGGTCCAAATTTTGTTTTTGGCACCAGAAATAAGAGGGTTGTCTTGTCAGTTGGTCGGTTTATCACATTGTGAATATGAATGTGTTAGGAGATGTATGTAGCAGTATTACATTTATGTGTGATGATGCTGTAAGCAGAAAGATCCTCTTCATTTTTAGATTTTTTTTGATATATGTAGAGTTTGGTGAGCAATGCTTCTGAGCGAGCACTAAAGGGAGGGGTGTATTTGTATGGCAGTTGAGTATAAATATCAACAATCCTTTTGTAGGATCATTTACTTTCCCTTTAACTTCAGCATGTTAGCCTTATTGTGAGCATGTTAGCATGCTGATGTCAGCATTTAGCTCAAAACACTGCTTTCAGCAAAATGAGCATAAGTAGAGTTGTGCTTAAATAGTTGTAGACTCTTGATTCGGAAAAGTTAGACATGAACTATTTCTGATGTGTATGGGACTCAATGCAAAGTAGCAGTCAGCACTAAGTACAGTTGAGGCTGGTTGGAATGTCACTAATGTTTAAGGTATTCGGTCAATAACCAAGGTATTGGACATATTTAATTAATTTCATCAGTCATCAAAACATTTTACTGAAAACCATAAATGTCAATCTGCTGGTGGCACTAGAAGAAAAGTCAGGGGTTCATCAAGTCAGTAATATTCATCCTCTGGCAACCATTCTTGTCTCTACAATAGTTTATACACTATCCAGTAAGTGTTGAGATAAGTTAGTCTGGACCATAGTGGTGGACAGACTGACCAACACTGCCATCCATAGAAGCATTTCACTAACATGTCTAAAAACATAAAGAAAGGAAAGAGGAAGTAACAGCCTATGCAGAGAAGATGGGGGTGTAGGGAACAAAAGAGGAATGGAGGCTGTGTTTCAGACAGCTGTAGCATAATAAACGCAGTCTAATGCCTACTTTGGCTCATGAAGGGACAGCAATGAGGAACGGGAAGGAACAGAACGTGCTTTACTTGTCTGCTATAGTGAGCGTCCAGCAGGTTATGGGAAGAGAGTATGTATTTTTGAAAGAAAGAAAAAGCCACGTTAGTTGATCTAGCTGTGGACACACAGTAAACTCATTCGCCCTGTGCACACAAAGCCTCCTCCCACCAACTGCAGAGCTAAGGCTGAATGGCTTGTCCGGGATTATATTCAGATTAATCAGAGCACAGTGACTTTGCATGATATTGGAGCTGTGTGTGTGAATCAGAGCGCTGCAGCTGTAATCTGTGAAACGTGCTTCAAGTGCCGGACAAGAGAGTACCATGTGACAGGGTCAGAGATTCATGACTACCCCTTGCTTTTTTATCAGAGTAGTATTTTTAGTTGAACCCTGTGAGAATGTTAATTCTGATATGATTTTCACCCACAACCTATAAATCACCACAGTTTATATTTCTTTCTACTGAAAAATACTCTAATGTTTCAGGATGATTATGTGAAAAGGCAGATAAGCTTAATTTTGGTATAATTTATTATTACTAAACTCTGTGTCATAATTGCTATAATGTTGTTGTTTACCGTGCCGTTGAGTAATGAGTTATTTAATCACGTTGGTGCTTTGTGTAAACAAGCCTCTTCATCATGCTTACTGGTAAACAAAGTTATTTTTCTGCCGTTCAGACACCACCCACGGATTTAGCTGTGGATTAGACACCTTGAATTAAATGCAAATGAAAGATATCTTTTTTTCTTTTCTTTTTTTTGAGGTAGTCGGTGTGATTGCATGTAGCTGTGTGTGTGTGTGTGTGTGTGTTTGCTGCCATGTAAGCAGGAGTTTGCTGTCGATACATAGATGAGATTGGTTTGAGAAGATATTTGTGTATTTTGCAGGGAGTTATTACAATACTTAATACTACAAAGTAATGCCGACTGCAACTTTAATATACTGATGTACAGACATTTAGTAAAAGGTCACAAGCTGTGCCATTTATTGATCCTTCACAGATCATCTACTAAAACATTATCTATACATGATTTTTGAATTTACCACTGTTTTGTCGATCTTTTTGTATTCAACCTCATTCTTTGGAGCCGCGGTTAACAGTTATTTTTAATATCTATTTAATTTGACAAGCTAGGACAAGTGATTGTTTGGCATTTTATTATCAGTAATTTGACTAATCAATTAATAATTTCAGTTTTTAAGATTGTATTATTAGAATATTATTATAATATTTACGTGGAAACACATTCCTCTGTGGAAATAATCTCTCCTGGTATGAATATAAAGCCTCAGCAGTAGCCATCAGTATTCTGGGTATCATATTTCTGCCTTGTCGATCACCTCCTGTCATGACCTTTTTTTGGGCGGAAAATCTAATCAAATCAGACCGGTGTTGAATAGCACATAGTCTATATCAAATATACAGGATGATGATCTGCTGATGCTTTTCAATTTTCTCTTCTTTTTTTTTTTATGGGTCATCCCAGCGTTGGTAGTATTGTTTTTCTGGGCGGAGGGTGCAGTGTGATTAAAAGCCTGTGGTAGTGTTTGGTGGATAAGAAATCTCTTTTTTGGGGTGTTTCTTTGCTCCTTTTATTGATTTTCTTTTCTTTTTTTTTTCGTTTTTGTGAGAAAAACGCGGCTGCTTGTTTCATCCTGCATTTATTATTCTGTCTCTGCTGGATGGTTCAGCTTGAAGTTAGAAGTAAAAGACATTTATCTTTATCAACAATGATAATGAAGCTTCTTTCATGCGAGGCAGCATTTGTTCAGCTGCAGTCTGGCGTTAGGGTTAGAAAAGCTCTATATGTTGAGTTCAAGGACATTAGTGGAGTGTTTTTGTGTCTCCTGTGCGCTCACAGAGAAAACATCTTGTCACAGTCCACCAGGAGTGGACAGACTGTACCTGTGGTCTATTTTTTTATCTGACATTCATTTATACGTTCTGGACCCGTGATGTTTACTTTATTGTACCTACACATGGCCTTGCTCTTGAATACAATGGCAAAATACAAAAGACCAAATCACATTATGACATTATGTTACTAAGCTGGCAAAACTCCACATAATATGTAAAGATACACAAAACAAAAACCTGTAATGCAGGTACAGTACGTAGTTTCATATTATGATCTACTTTCTTTGATTTACACATTTCATTATTGATTAAACTGCTGATTATTTCACGATTGACTGGGAAATGTCGCATAATGCAAAAAATGCCCTTTGCTAATTCCTAAAGCCCACGTTGATGCCTTCAAACTGTTGAAAAATTTCTTACAGTTTTTCTGTAATCAAAGTAGATGCCAATTTTTTTTCTGTTGATCAACTAATTGACTTATCCTTTCACCTCTACTATAAAATGCACAGTATAATATAATATCTTGATCTATGAATTTTCAAAGCTATTAATTTCACTCTCTATATTTTTTGTGTGTGGAAGCTCATTGTTGAACTTAAATATTTAACTCAAGATTGATAACCTAGCTTTTTCCTGTGAATGCAGTTGAGGGCCTTTAGTAAAGATTTTGTCAAATGATTGTCTGTAGTTTTGCTTCTTTCAAAGATTAAATGGGAGCTAATGAGGATTGTAATTCCAACACTCAGTGTGGATTTCTTTGAGTTTCATATGTTTGTGTTAAGTGAGGATTTGCTTTGTTTTTCCCGGGGGGTGCCATTGTGCCAGGGCCATTGTAGGTAAGGAAAAATAAATTAAGCACGGGGGGGGGTAATATTTCGACAATAAAACTGTGTTTCAGAGATTAAAGTGGTAAATTTACAGGAGAAGAAAACATGGATTTTCTGTGACATACAAATGGTCATCACAAATTTAGGTGAAAAACTCATACTGTTATGCTTGTGCTATTAAAAGCTGTGTACTGTATTAAAAAGTAGTATACAGCTATATTATGCAACCATCACATTTAAACTACTTTCACCAACAAATAATATAGTTCCTTCTGTTCAAAGAGCAAAAGCATAAAAATAACTGGGAGAACTGCAGACATTTATAAATGACATGTGAAACCAAATACAACAGAGAACAAGGAAGCAATGATCAACTAACCAAACCTAAACAAGAGCACAGAGGCAAAGAGTAAACAGTATACATAATGCATGACTATGTGCTTGGATTATGTGTGTGGATTTTGAAGCACATTATATTTTATGAATTGGCAGTTCACCTGCTCTCTAATAGCAATAACCCATCTCCAGAAATATTATTGATCAGATTGGATGCTGTTCAAAACTGACAAGACAACATGTGCATCACTTTGAAATAAAATCAATAAAAATGGCAGTGATTTATCACTAATAACCCAACAGTGAGTCTATAGTACAGAACTATAGCTCAAAAGGCAGCTGAACTACAATCTTTGCGATCATGAATCTGTGGATGGTAGATGCATCCGAATTTTAAAGAGTGGTATTATGCTCATTTTCAGGTTCAAAATCTTAATTAGGGCTTGTACCAGAACAGGTTTACATGGTTTAATTTTCAAAAAACACCATATTTTTCTCATACTGCACATTGCTGCAGCTCCTCTTTTCACCCTATGTGTTGTACGCTCTGCTCTTGAGCTACAGAGTGATGCATCTTACTTGTACAAAATCTTTGTTGGGAGTTGCACATGCGCAGTTCCCAGGTAAGGACTACTAGCCAATCAGAAGCAGAGAAGGGCGGGTCGTAAGAAACAAGGTAATGTGATCCAAAACAAAGCCACTTCAGACTGAGACCGTAACCTAGCAGATGGTGTAAGTTATTACCAGTCCACAACCACCCATTTTTGTACCACCATCACTTCTCGTAAAACTGTCAATATTCAAAATCTACACAGCTGATTTCTCACCTCAAAGCTTCTCAGGAGTGGATTTAGTGATGAAATTACATATGAAAACTGTAAAATATAAACTTTCTGTTGCTGCCCTCTGTCTGGCACACGCAATGATGATGATGCAGTGAATATTATAATATTCTCTCTGGCCAATCAGCAGTCTGTCGTGTTTTCACCGTTACATTTTAGTATCCCTCAGCTCACTTGGAACCTCGATGGAGGTGAGGTTATACGAAAAAAAGTACCTGGAAGCAGGTACAGGTACAACATTTCTACAATGGAAAACCAAACAAAGGCGAGTTGAGCCAAAGGTCCTCCGCTCAGACTAGCTTGGTTTGAGGGCATGCCTGACCCGCTAGCCGCTTGGCAAGCTTTATGACGCGTTTTCATTGTGACGTCACAAGTACAGGAAGTGAAGAGCTGGACTACAAACGAGTTGTTTTCAAGCAGTTCAGAGCAGAGCTTTTTTGGGAGATGGAACTCCCTTTGGGCTGGACTCTGGGCTTTGCAAACCTGTTACATGCACAAAAACTCAATAAAGGAGAGGGGAAAAAGCCAAAAAGCATAATATCACCTCTTTAATAACTATCAGTACTGATTTTCAGTGCTCATTACCCTAGAAAACACCATCGTTACACCCATGCAGAGTTAACTCGCGAGACTGATGGGTAAACATTAAAATAATATTACGATGAACTTGCTGTTTGAATTCAGCACGTTTTCCCCTTTTCAGTTATGTGCTTGAAAAAGTCCTCTACAGGCCTCAAAGCTCATTATTTCTTCTTAGAGACATACTTGCAGTTTGAAATGGAAATTGCAGAGTGGCAATCAAGAACAGAGACCGAGAGAAAGCTAGTGTGTTGTTCATGTCTGTATGTAGCTGTGTGTGCTTCTACAGTTGTCTGTATTTTCCGTGTGTGCTGTTTCTTCTGTTTGAGTGACTGGTGAGTCACTCGGTGTGAGAATCATTTATAAAATCTTTGTTTCAAGGTCATGTTCCTCTGTATGTTGGTGATGAATAAAAATGAGGGACTTTGGCTTAAGCTAATAATACAGAAAGATATTTTTGAATAAGCTCTGTCTATCTAGGATCTTTAAGCGGAATATGCTGATAGCTGATACTGTGCAAATAGTTATTATAATTTAATGGTTCCATTTTGTTGCCAGAACATGCCAAGTACCCAGTTCCTCCTTTCTAGCAAAAACCCTCTGAGGGCTGCTTTTTTGTTGTGCCCACTGATGGCAGTTTGAGCCAGCTGGAAAAACAGTGGCATGATAAAGAATGGGGTTGTCTGCTTCATGCATAGCAAGCAAGCTACCTTGCAAAATAGTGATAAGAATGGACAAGATTGACACAAGTGAAAATCATTAAATTACACCACATTCGACCGGATAGGGCAAAACAAAATAACCCCACCTTCAAACAAGAAACCAGTTTACATATATATACAGTGTCAGACCGTGGACATGATATGAAATGGCAGTTCAGTCTGATTGTCAGGCAATAATTATTCAGTTCTCCATCAAGATTTATCCTGCTAATCCAGAGATTAAACCCAGACTGGCAGACTTTAGACCGATCCACTGAATCTTAAAGGTGATTTTTCTTGTAAATAAACTAAAGTTATGTTTACAGTCAGTGTTACTCACAAACATGCTTTGTGTGAATCCTTGAGTTTTATCGAACATGTTGAATGCATTTTCTTGTCCCCCACAAACCATTTGCAAAGCGAATCTTAGAAGTATTTTTTATCCAGTGTTGTTTATATTCATGATTGCAAACTAGCAGTCTTATTCTTACCTCCTTTTGCTGGCACATTGCTGCATTTCTTGATGCATTACTGCCACTTATTGATCAGAGGAATAGTGTGAAACTACCCACATGCATGAGACAAACAAACTGGGGATCCACTCATAAAAAATGTTACCTTTTTTAATATTTCAACTGAAACAGTATAATTTTATACTTTCCAGTAAAACCCAAACACATAAATACAATAGCTGTTTGAAGCATTGTGACCCAAAAAATGGCAGGGAAGTTCACATGTAGATTATTAACCTAAAAAGTGTAACTTATTGCCCCAAAATGTTACTCAAAAACTCCCCGAGACATTTGCACATTTTAAAATAATTGTCATTTAGTTGACATTAAGAAGCAACATCCATTATGTAATAGCACTAATATGATTGATCAATATCCAGTGTGTAGTGATATTGTTACTACTACTATTACTTACCTCCTTTAATCGAAGAAAAAATAAATAAACCAAATTAATCATTAAATTGATCCATCTCAAAAGAAGGTTGAATTATTTTCTACAGATTGACCTTTGTTTTCTGCTTCAGAGAAAACACACAGACAACTTCTCAATGATAAACGAGGGCATTTATTTTTAGCAACATGTCTCATAAATGAAGGATAAATAAGGTGGTGAAGTAGATAAACGAATGCAAGATCTTAAACGGTGCAATAATTTAATTTACAATGGTGAGTTGAAGTTTGTGGCATGATGCTAACGCTAGGACAATCCAGTGAGAAAACTACCAGCCTATTTATTGTCTCTGTTGTGGAGGTGGACAGATAGGATGTTAAGATGGACAGAGGTGAATGTCATAAGAGAAAGGACATAGGATGAACAAAAAGACAGACAAAATGGAGTTTAATAAACAGGTGAGCATAAAGGACAGAATTGAACACATTGAGTCTTTCACACCTTGCCAAGGTTCCTGGCCAGAACTATAGGTGGTCTGGCAGAGTGTGATTGTCCAGAAAATACTGAGGGCTAGCTATTTACAGTTTACGATAGAAGCAATTGTAGCACAACAGGAGAGATGCATCCAAAAGATGAAGAAATGTTTCTTTACTTAACAGCGCCACTGAAGTGTACACCTGTGTTACCCCACTATTTTCTCTTTTCCAAAAACAGTTAAACAGATTTGTTTAGTTGGCTTAACAGGAATTATAAAACATTCAACAACACACCAATAATAACAATTGTGTCTTGATTGTGAAAGTACAGTAACAGGTTCACTGATATTTGTCAGCTGCAATTCACACTCTATCCAATCCTAATGCTCAGCAGGAACTCTCCATCATTCATGTCGTGTGCGCCGTTACTCATCCTCCATCTTTGTCTTATCATCATCATCACATATTCCAGTGCTCACAAATTCTGCCACGCTTTACACACACACACACACACACACACACACAGAGTGCCAGCTGGTTTCCCCTCCCCCCGTTCAGAGAGCGGTACATGGATGGATCGGAGTGTTCACACATCTCCCCAGCTACAGACTCATCCCTGCTGTTATGTAAGAGCCATGCAAAGGCTTACAAATCAGATTATAATAGCCACAGGCCACACACTCAGAAAGGATAGAGGTCAGTGAAGCAACATGGCCAACCAGTGGACTCATGCTTGCATGAGTCTGGACAGAGGAAACACTAGCACCCTGTCTCTGTGCTCGTCTAATCAGTCTGTCCTTGATGCCTACCTTTCCTACAGGTATTGAATTGTCTGAACTGAGCAGCAGTTCCCCTTTTGTTCCACTTGTCATTGCTTGTTTGCTCTGGTTTTATAAAACATCACAACCACTGTTACTGTTGAATTTTGTCGCCACTAATGCCACCTCAGGCCTTGATGTTGTGTGGGATTACTATCATCCTGAAACAGCTGTAGTTGGAGCAGGAACCAGCCTCCCCCACGTTAGCTTTGAACACCAGGATTTAAGAATAACAAATGGATTTTCCTTGATTCCACGAGAGCGCAGGTCTATTCTCGTGGCAGCCGGTACAATTATAGGTTTGTTTCTAAATAAGGTGTTAATATCCATTCCCAGCATGTCATTAGAAGTCTTGGTCAGCCTAAAGTCAAGGCTTAACATCAGCAGTGTAGATTCCAGTTATAGTGAATGCAGTTGGACATGTTGCTAAGTCACAGTCCAGCAGTGAATATACTCTGCGCAGTATCGCATGTGAAATGTGATGATGAGAATAGTGAGGCCTTGAGTTTATTTAGAGGTGAGAAGAGAGAAAATGGAGTGATAAAGACAGAAGTGGAATGAAAGGAAGAAACAAAAACGGGCAGTCTGAAAATGGAGATAAACGAGGATGAGACAAAGATGTTATATATTGTTTTTGACTTCAAGATTTGTAATATTCCCTAATGAGCGTGCCTTTCTGTTTCTCTGCCTCTGTCTTCATTCATCGTCCTTTTCATCTCTGTATCCAAGGTGAAAATGGCAAGTTTTACAGAGAGAAAAGGATGAAAAATCTGTACTTTGGTACAAACTACACGAGCAAGAAATGTAATATCTCTTCCCCCCACGACACGTTGGGAGATCCTTCCCCACAAAGGGGTAAAAAAAAACTAAAAAAACGGGCAGTTAGGAACAGTTCGAGACGGTGGGGTGGGATTTTTTTATTGCTGTCAGGAGGAGTCAGATCCTCCTGGTCATTGTCCAGCAGCAGGGGCTGTCCTCCTAATAGCCTCACTAATCACTCTTGTCATTTTTAATCTCTCTCTTCCACCCTGGCGTATTTAAAGCAAGGGCCTCTGTGTGCCCAACCAGGATTAGACTAGTGAGCTGGAGATGAAGTGTGGTTCAGGGGGGGTGGAGTGAGCAGGAGCGGCAGCAGCACAGTCCTTGTGCGCCTCACATTGGGTGCCATGTGACTGATGCTAACGCTAGCAGTGTAGCTGTGAATGCTAAAAATACCCAAAGATGCTCTGGCTGATGATGCGTTTTAGGTTCACACAGTAAAGAGATTGTTGGTACATATGTGTCAGCTAAATAAATGTAATGTATCTCAGTATGTACGGATGGACTTAATGCATAGATTATGAATATACAGAACCATATTAAATTTGCAAATGAAAGCTATCGTGTTTTTTTATATCCAGTTTTGACATTAAAATTAAATGTATTTTAAGTCACACTTCTATTCCCATTAGCTTCAGCTGTACTTAGCGTAGCATCCTAACACACTAAACTAATACAGTCAGCAACATTATACCTGCTTAACATCAGCATGTTAGCATTGTCATTGTCATTAGCATGCTGACATTAGCATTAAGCTCAAAGCCCTGCTGTGTCTAACTGCAGCCTCTTGTTTTTTTAGTTTAGTTATTCTTTTTTTACGAACATGAACATGAGTTTAGAAGTAATAGATGGAAAAAATGCTCAAACATTCAGCATCAATTGAAAAGTTAGTCATTCTTTTGTGAGGTTTGATCATCCACAAATGTTTTCAGACACAGATGTAGAAACATCCGAACAAATTAGCTGACACCATAACCTCAGGTTTATGTGTGCATGTAAAGATATGTTGTAGTATTGATCACACTGTGTTCTGCAGTGAGCAGCGTAATCTAATCCTGGACTTCCATTTAAAAGCAGCTACAGACGCTTTGTGTGTCAGAGTGAGTTTCAAATCGGTTTTCCTCCTCGCTGTTTAATAGTATTAGCTCAGGGTGTCTTGTAAGGCCCTGCTGTTTAAACTCTCCTGTTTGCCAGGAGTGTTTTCATTAATCAGTGTGGACAGTTCTCTTAATAGAATTCACTGCAGGTGAATTGTCTTTGCTGAATAAATATAGCAGAGTGGGATCCGATATCTGGTAAAGGATCATTTTGGGACAGTAGAAGTTAGAAGATCTGTCGGTGTTTGATGAAACACTGAATGTTTGTGGGAAGGCTTTCTTCAAATGATTACACCAAATTTATTTTACAAACTTTAATTTTTTTCTCTAAAGCATACATACGTCTTATGTGCTTTCTTGCAGAGAGTTAAAGGACTCATTATCTTAGCTTAGCATAAAGACTGGAAACCGAGGCAAACAGCTAGCTGTGTCCTGATGTAATAAATTACCAGCACCCCTTTCACACTTTTCTGTACAGATTAAAAAAACACAATATAATGTGTTAATTAGTGAGCTGGTAGGGAGATTTTGTTAACTTTGGACAGAAACAAGCCAGCTGTTTCCAGTCTTTATGCTAAGCTAAGCTAACCTTATTTATTGTACAGACATAAGAGTGGTAGTAATATTCTCATCTAACTCTCAGCAAATAAGTGAATGAGCATATTTCTCAAAATGTTGAACTACTTTAAACCCCATTGTTTTGATGAAATGTTTTTTAATTATTGGGAGAAAATATGGTCATTCATCCTGTCTGTTTGTCCATAAAATCTCCTATAACTTCCTGGCTTTAACTTCCTTTTAAAGGTTTAGTGTGTAATATTTAGGAAGATCTATTGACAGAAATGCAATATAAAATACCTAAATATTTTTTCACCTTTACATAATAAACCATTATGGTTTTTATTACCTGAGAAGGAGCCATATCTATTTACATACACCGCGGGTCCTCTTATGTGGACGTCGCCATGTTGAGCCTAACAAACGGGTCTACAGAGCGCGTTTTGTCACTATGTTGAGTACGTACAAGAGGAAGAAGAAGTGACGTAGTAGTAGTAGTAGTAGTAATGAATGACTTCTCAACTCTGGAAATGGGACCATCCTAGGAGCATGTGAATGCACCGTGAACCGCTGGTTGCAATTTGCAACCCTCACCACTAGATGCCACTAAAACTTACACACTAAACCTTTTAAAGTGTATATTTAACATTGAAATTACAATTTGAGTTATAATAAACAAATAAGACCACCACAGCTCAGTTATGTTATGGTATTTAGGGTGTTGGTGTCCTAGGTTTACAGATAATTTACTTTTTGTCAATTCCCTAGTTTTAGATAACGTGATACAAAATCTGTAAAACGGAATAAAAGCGTCAGGAAAAACTTCACAAAACAGCAGTAAAACCAATACATTATCAAAAAAAAACAAACACTGGAACACCAATAAATAAGAAGATAATAAACAGCTGGTTCTTTTGGTTTAGGATTTTCATTTAGATCAGTTCGGACTTGGTCAGGTTGTTGGTACATAATGCGTTTAGGCGGCAAATACACTCTAACTTGACCTGTTACATTAGGGTTGGTTTTCGGCTTTGCTACACCTGGTCTGTGTTACCCCAGGCTCTATGTCAACACTCATGTACTCTTCCACTGAGAGAGCATGTCAAGACACACTCTGCTGACCGACCAGTGTGACGCTGCAAGAGATTTTGGGACGAGGAGGGAGGGAGGATGCCCTGCAGCTTTTGACAAGATCTCTGGGCTATTTTCCTCTCCACATTTAGGATCTTTAATCTGGTCTGATTTGGTTTACATGGGTTCCAGTTGGAGAGAAAAATGCAGATGCAGCATTTTCGTGAGAGCGATAGATCCAAAGCCTCATGTGAACCCGACCATAGGGTTTTCTATGTGTAGTTAGTAGTAGGTTAGTAGTTTACATGGCCTTGTTATTATTGTTTTGTATTCTCAGCTTAATGTTTATGATTTTTTTTTGGCCCAGAGTGAAATGTCTGTTTCACTGGATGTATTATGATGAAATTCATGGTTCCTGGCTTTTCCTACAACCACTTGTGACAACCAATGTTGTCACAAGTGGTTGTAGGAAAAGTCTGGACTTGTGTTAAATGAATTTGCCATGATATTTGGTTCGCTCATGCCCCTTTACATATCCATTTTAGTGTTCGTTACCCTCCAGTCAACATGTTTCGCTTATTGTTACTTCACTTGAATGTTTGAGCTTCATCGTGCAGAATAATGTATGTGTAGAGTTTGACACTAGAAGACTGTTTTCAGATTCATCTGCTGAAGAATGAAAATTTCTCACCTTAAATCTCTGTTTAAGACGAGGACGAGCATGATTTTGTGACTCAATCATAGTGTGAAACCTAAAGCCTCCATTTCACATACACCGTGAATTGACTTTAAGTAAAGCAGGAGACATCTTGTGTCCAGTAGTTAAATGTTTCAAATAAACAATATTTGCATATTCATAGATTCTGGATTTTTCAGCAAGGGAGTAGATGTGTTTTTAAGAATTTTTTTTGTGGAAAAGCATATTTTTGCTCCAACTGGCACTCAGGAGGGGCTGTTTAAATTAAATCATATTGAAGGAGAATACAATGGCTGCATCACATTAGGAATAACCCAGCCCAAGCTCTGCAGTGAAACCTTATCCCTGCATTGCCTCCCTCTGTCTAGAGGCATCACGAATCAGCTGCATGTGCATGTATCAGCACCATGCACGGCAGTCTTCACGACTCTGAGTTCCTGAGCTTTGCATGTGACTTCACAGGTTGCATATCATCTACGCCACTGCTGTTATGCCCCCGCAGCCAACTGCGTATTTTACTCTTCCCTGTTTAGGTTCACTTCCCACTGCTGCTCAGTTAACCTTGTTGTGTCCTTCCCTTGCAGGGAGGATGACAAAAAGGAGTGGGAGGGCCAAGAGAGAGTGATGGGTAGAGAAAGGAAAGGTTGGTTGTTGAGTGAAGGACAGATTATGAGGACAGAAAGAGCTCAGTTATGTGTGAAAGCACAGTGACATTGCTGGTTTCCTTGGGAGGTTTTAGATTTCTTGGGCATTAGGAGAGCGTGGTTGCTTAGGTCATATTAACAAAGTGTGCAGTACTTCACTGCGAGTAAAGGATCAATCATCAGTCCTGTGTTTACTGGCTCTGACGTCCGATATAGTCCTATAGCATGAGTGTGTGTATGTTCATGCATGTGCATTCATCCTGACACGCATCTCCCTCACATCACTGCACTAAATTGCTGTCTCCTTGGCTTGCAGCCATCAAAGCACAACAGTGGCTCTGTCATTGTTCTCCACTTTGCTATATTTGGTATTTGGTTGAACATGCGTTGACAGCAGCCATGGGCAGGAGTTTGCACAGCAGCACTGTTCCACTTACTCAAAACAGCTACCAACGGCTCATTTTAATTCCTTCAGTTGCTCCTCTTCTGCAAACCTACACACACTTTCCCACAGGCGCTGCTTGACCTGAGTTTCATCCATTTAGCTTAAGTACTAACTGGCTTCTACTGATTCTGACTGCCTAGCCTCTCTCCATCATAGAAGAAGTCATAGATTTGGGAAACACAGACACACAAATACGATAGGGTTGAATTTAGAGCTCTGAATACTATGTAAAGTCTTTCTGCATCACCCAAGGCCTACTCCAGGTCCCACATTGTTGTAGCAGTCTGTACTACACTCATGCAATACCAGAATAAATAAAACGAATATCTTTGGGTTTTACTATTTAATTGACCAAAGGATTAATCGATTAATTAATAAGTTCAGATTAGAAGATAACAAATATAATAGTTTGTTGCATTCCTAATTTGTACACATATACTACTGCATTAGTTTAGTTCAAATTAGTATTAGTACCTTCAGATAAATAATTGTTGTAATTTGTGCCTGTGTGTTTTTTTGTTTGTTTGTGTTTTGGATTTCAGCACTCGTGTAAATCTATCAGTTTATGGCTGCTTGTAAGGTAATGGAAACAAAATACATGTAAAAATACTGTCCTCCTCAAGTTTATAAAACCCTTTGTAAAATGACTTGTTCTGTTGAATAAATCATCTTGAAGCTGTTCTTGTGTATGTCTGTTGAACCTGGTGTGGAGCATTAGTCATCATCGTGGGTCAGAATATCAGTCTAATTGCCTGTAGAGACGGCACCAAAATAGTGCCTGTGTCATTACATACAGCTCTTATGCGTCGCATATATATATATATATATATATATATATATATATATATATATATACACACTATAAAACACTTCCCTTTGATGCTATATGTCAATTTGGAATATATGTATCTCAGCTTGAATGACTCAGTAAGGCCGGTCTGGTGTAAAGTATGTCACTCAGAAACGGGTATAAAAATTTTAAAAGGAGGCACATGCCATGTTTTTTGTACATTCACATTATGTATTACATGTAGCTGCGACCATATTCTCTCCCAGGTGTAAAATAGTACAGTACATGATTAGCCAGCTTGAATGAACACCAGAAGTGTCACTACGTCCATCACTTATGGTGGCACAGCTGTTGCTCACAAGCGGCCCCACACACGTAAAGATGGACCATGTCAAACATTTTACAGCCACACATTTGACATCATGTACACCTCCGTCCTAACAGCTCGGTTAATCGTCATCTTCGAAGTGGAGATGCTGAGACACCATAACTGATGATAAGCCAGGCACAGGCAGGTACCTGTCTCCATGGCAACCAGCTAAGGGAGGATTTGACTTTGTAGTGATGTGTATGTGAAACTAATGGCAGGAAATCTGACTCCTATGTGTGTGTTTTGCATTGCCTGTCAGAATATTGAGCTGTTTCACAAGTGGGATCAAAAGAGACCTCGCTAAGATGACTCATAGCAGCAATCCTCAGAAAGTCTTACGCTGCATAAACTGCTGCCACAAGCTTAGTCTTATAAACCCCCCATGGTGCATCTGTCACAGATCACCCCTCTGCGCTTCATTTCAGGATCTTAAAATTTTTACATTACCAAGCCAAGAAACCATCAAATATGTAAAAACTAAGAATGTGAAATTTGACTAATTCTATCCAAGAAGTACACGTGATTTTGCAGGCTTTCACTGGAGGAGAGACTTCATCCACTGACCTTAGCCCTTCACGTTGTCTTTAGTCACGCTTTGTGACATTCCCTTAAAGCCTTTTTTTCACCCCTCAGTCCATCCTCTGAGGGCCGTGTCTGGCCTCGTTGTGTCAGATTGCTGCCCCCTCAAGCCATCTGGTTACATTACAGACTGTAGCTTGACGGTGGCAGAACTGGAAATACTATCAGCAGACAGAGAGTGAGAGGGACGGGAGCCCAAAGGAGTTATTTCTGTGTTTATGTCTGTGCACATGGGTCTCTACCATGTCTGGAGCTAAAAAGGCCAACGCTATGAGCATGTTGCTGCCCATGTTTCATCTCTTCCTTTCTTTCTTTTAATTAATCTCCCTCTTGACAGACATATTTCTGCTACACAAAACTATATTTATTTTTTCTAACTTTTCTCAAATTTTCGGTTGGATCTTTTGTTATCTTTTTCAGTTCTGTAAAAAAATTTAAAATGAACCAATCTGAGAAGGGAAAAAATACGTGTTCGAACTTTAAGACAACCTGCAACAAGGGGTCAACAGTATACTTTGCTTAATTTTAATAGTTCTCATGTTAAAAAGGTTAGGAATTATTGCTGTAGAAAATGTTCTACTGGACCACCATTAATAACACATTATTGCCAGTTTTATTCCACATGTTAAGATCACTAACACACTCCTGGCGTTGTTATCCTTGAGCACCAGTGAGAGGTGAGGTTCACTTCTCAGTATGATCATTAATAAAATGGGTTTCTGTTATGTGAAGCTCAGGTCAAGCTGATTTTTGAGTATTTATTGTTTGACGTCTTAATTGGAATATAAAGATGACTTCATCTCATAGCAAGCTAGGCTGCACGTCTAAATACATCCATAATATAATTATGTAAACATTTCCATTCTGCCCTTAACAGTCTGAGAAATCCTGTTGTATCTGTGCAAAGTATCCATGTACACTACCTTTTCAGTCCGTTTTGAAGAGATTCACATAATTTTGCAGAGGTCTTTTTTCATATCATTTTAAGTTGGAACTTTTAGTGCATTTCAGTGTTGAGAATTGTAGAAAAAAATTGACCTTGTTTTGCATTATTTCTGACTTTCAAAGAATGCATCATTTTGTCAAGCTGATAAAAGCTGAAAGCCTTACGTGTTGTTTTGCAGAAAGTGAGCGAGAAAGTTGGAGGTGCAGAAGGAACGAAGCTCGATGAGGACTTCACTGAAATGGAAAAGGCAAGACTGAACTCTTTCTATTGTCCCCATTACACCTTGTTGAGAATGAAAATGAATGCTAGAGCTTATTATTAGTTTACCTGAGGATTAACAACATTTTGTGGGATCCCCACATACACACCAATCATTTCTGCTGTCGTGTTGAGCTGCTGGCAAGTTATTAGAAGACAGACAATCACATAGGTCCACCAGTGTCGTCCTGGATAATTAAACCCATTCATGAAGGAATTTCTCTTGACCGCTTCAGTGGATCTAAAGTTGGACAAAGATTTCTGAACAGTCAACATTTTGTGACCCTGGCTTTAATTGGGAGCGAACAGAAATTCTTGCTGGTTAATCTTTTTGCCTTTAAACATGGCTCCTTGCAAATTGTTAAAAGGAACAACTCTCATTTCACTGAAAATATACAACAGAAAGACGTCGCACCTGTTTTTACATTGAAATTAAATGGAAAATTGCAAAGGTTTGTGGCAGTGGTGGCCTAAAGTTTAGAGATGTGGACTTGTGACTGGAAGATAAAAAAAAGAAAGTACTGCGCTTCCACATTTACCTTGAGCCCTTTGGTGTCTTCCACCCATTACTTTATGAAGCAAAAGCTTTACAGTGTTCTTGCTGAGCCCTATCTGGCTGAGAGCTTGCCCAGCTGGAGGGCACCGTGGAAACTAAGATTTCACCCATGCTAATACCTTTTAGACTTACTAGCTGTAATCACTTTTGTGAGTTTTGCTTTTGACTTGATTTTTTTTCTTCATCATTTAAATGATTGTTTCTCCAGAAATCCCTCCTGCAACGATCAAACTCAGACATTTTCCCTGCAATTGTTTTTTAGACAGTTGTGGCCATAATGTTCCTGCAATGCCACTATTTTACAAACATAATTTTTATGTGTCTTTGTATCATCCTTGTGTGCCTGCCTGAAACCATCAGTACCCTGAGTAACGCATATTTTTCCATATGTGAGCAATAATAAATACACTTATGTACATGTGAGTGCTTATTTATTGTAAGCATCACCGCATGTTAGTGCGTGTGAGTATTTACACGTGATGATTGTTGTTAATTTGTTGTAGTTCGTGTACTGCAGGAAGAGAGAGTGAGTTTTGCAGAGCTGCCATCACACTGAGAACACAGAAGCTCTCAGCTCTGCACTTCTCTCTCTCACCACCACTGCAGAACAAAGCAACACTTTTTTTTAATCCTGTTTTTTTTCCCTCTCTCTATTAGATGGCAGGTTCATAGATCCATCACTTGTTTTATTGCTGGTATATTTCTCTCATCCTCTCCCATAATTCTCAGTCATTTTATGCCAGGTGTTGCAAGCCCTCCTAGTAGGTCTTCCAGCTTGTGTGGTGAAACCCCTACAAATGGTTCAGAACGCAGCAGCACGTCTGGTTTTTGATCAGCCCAAAAGGACGCATGTCACTCCATTGCTGTGTGACCTCCACTGGCTCCCCGTGGCCTCCAGAATCAGATTCAAGTCACTAATGCGTGCATACAGAGTGACTACTGGGTCTGCACCCATCTACCTAAACTCCAACAAATGCCGCCTGGCTCTGCCATCCCTTCACACAAAGCAATCCCAGTCCCGGCTATTCTCATCTGTGACACCACGACGGTGGAACGAGCTACCACACGCCATCAGAGCAGGGGCGTCCCTCTCTAACTTCAAGAAGCTCTTGAAAACTCATCTCTTCCGAGAACACTTCCTCTTATAACACCTCTAACTCTAACATGCACTTCCTGTCTCTTCTTCTTCTTCTTCTTCTTCTTCTTCTTCTTCTTGCTACTCTGTTGATGTTTGTATGTTGTTCCTCAAATGTAATTCGCTTTGGATAAAAGCGTCTGCTAAATGAGTAAATGTAATGTTACCGTGCACATCTTCATTCAACTGTTATTTCTGCATCATCTGTTTTTGTCTTCTTCCAATTTTTGTTTTACATTGTGGTTTACAGAAGATGGACACCACCGCTCGGGCAGTGCTGGACATCATGACCAAGACGACTGAGTATCTGCAGCCAAACCCAGGTGACATAAACTAGCTGCGCAAGAAGATATGTATGTATGTATGTGCTTTTAGTCTAAAGCAAGTTGCCCAAGAGTCACTAATAAAATTATTCAAGAACAAATTTAAACACCCACACACATTATGTATACTGCACATATGATCCTACACAGCATACTTACACGTGCTCATATATACATATTCACATGCACTTACTGTTAACCTGTTCATACACATACTTACCTATATTATTAACAATGCAATAATAAATGTTAACAGGCACATTCAACCAATACATCCACTGTATTAGGAATTTCTTAAGTACATTATTGTAATGACTTCCGTAATTTAATTGCCCTGTACATTGTTACTCTCTGTACTGTGTACTAAGTCTTGTCTGTGTTACTTATGTCGATGTGACGTCTATCTTGCACTAGTAATATATATATATATATAGTGGACAGAGCGCCTCTGCTAACGACAGAAGTTCACACATTTTTAGGAAATATACTAAGCTTCAGAGAAGTGAACAAAGGTGCTAATCGACACAGCAAAGGCCTCCTACATAAGGTGTGATCTGACTGTTCAAGACAATCATCTAATAACTAAATTAATCACGAGCAGAGGTGTTTCCGGATCCGCCGGATTCAGCTCAGCAGGTGTGATTGTTTCACTTTGAAATGATCAAGGTTGGGAAAGTTTGAGTGGGAAGTGGCTCTGTCAGTCACAGTCAGGTTCAGGGTGTGAGGGGACAAAAGTGGCCGCTGCACTAGTGGTCAGATGCCAGGCTAAAGTTAGTTTGATAATCACCATCTGGACTCACGTTTAGTTTATATTGAAGTTGAATCAACTGAATGTTTTTTCACGTTATAGTACAGCGGTCCAACCCATTACTATGGTACAAATTTAAAGCATGGCCTGACATTTCGCTCAGTGGTGTTTGGTTTCATTAGTGCTTTGTCTTCACAGCCACCAGAGCTAAGATGAGCATGATGAACTCCATGTCACGTATGCGGGGGCAGGAGAAGGGACCGGCTACACACAGACCGAGACCATCCTGGGAGAGTCCATGCAGAGGTTTGGCAGGGAGCTCGGAGAGGATTCTAACTTCGGTGAGCTGCAATGCATCAACTTCTCCACAGAAAGAGAAGAAGCACAAACGATTGTTTTATACACTTCTCAAGAACAAAGTGACATCATTTTATTCCCTCAAGGACGCAGTGACAATGCTATGAAAAATGCATGGGCCTATTTTTCAGACAAGATGTCTGAAGTTTGCTTTGTTATTTAGTTCACAAGTGAAGGCATTAAAATGTTGTTTAAAGAGAAATACCTTTTTTCTTCATATTTCTAAATGTGTTTTCCAGGCCTTGCTCTGATTGATGTTGGGGAAGCCATGCATGAGCTTGGAGAGGTTAAGGACGCTCTGGACATGGAGGTAAAGCAGAACTTCATCGATCCACTGCAGAACCTCCATGAAAAAGATCTGAAGGAGATTCAGGTAAAAGTGCAGAACTCTGACGCACAACTAATAATCAAAGTCATCTCTTGGTCAGAAAATCTAATTTACCTGCTTGTCTTTTTTTGCAGCATCACCTGAAGAAAATGGAGGGTCGCCGTCTGGACTTTGATTATAAAAAGAAACGCCAGAGCAAAGTGACAGACGACGAGCTCAAACAAGCCTTAGAGAAATTCGATGACTCCAAGGAGATTGCTGAGCAGAGCATGTTCAACCTGTTGGAGAGTGATGTAAGGAACATTTTACCCCTAACACTCTTTGCTTGGTTAATTGCATACACCATTGGCACAGCCAGGCTTTTTTGTGTTAGTTTTTAGTGTTTTGTTGAGTCTGCCAACCCAATCAGTGTACAGTACTGTACTGTCTTGCACCTTCCAGTGTTGCTGTAACCAGCTATCACAACCATTCTCTCAAACCTTGACTCTGTTCTTACTGGAAGCCCCCCATCTACTCTATAGTGGACAAAATGTTAAAGATATTAAAGCTCCACTAATATTTATTACCCAAGGAAAAATAATTGGTCAATGATTACATGTAATGGGAAATAGAAATGGCTACACTTTTTGCATCACAACTTTATAAAGTGAGCCTCTGTTTCTCAGGTCATTGGCACCAAAACAATAAACACAGTTTTGTTAACCATACAAATACTACCCTTTAGAATATTAGCTGATCCTGTACGTCACTAAACAATATCCCCACAAGGTCCATTAGCAGATGTTGAAATTGCCATTTTCATGAGCATTTAAGGACTTTCTCCATCTCTGTGTTTGTAACAGTTGTACCAGTCATCCAGGTTATCCACTATTGTTTTTGTGTGATCCTGCTGTAAATCAGCTGTTATTACTTTTAGCATCCCAGTGAATTTGAGTCCAGTCGTCATTATGGGCGGTGTGTACCAGCTGTCATGGTGTCAACATGTAAAAGTACACCTTGCGCATCTTTAACAGATTGAACAGGTGAGCCAGCTCGCTGCACTGGTACATGCTCAGGGGAGTACCACAGCAGGGCTGCTGAGATCCTCACACAGCTCTCCAGTAAGATCGACGAACGTTAGTACTCACACTTACTGTTTCACTGGGTGTTTTTGTTGTACCGTACGTTGCTGGATGTACTTACAGTAACAGGTAGAATTTCAGTCTTGTTTGAACTATTATTTACCAATGCAGCATTACCAAATTGCCAGTCCTTTATGTTAACCTCTCTTGTAAGTGTACTGAGAGATTCTGTGTTTTCCACTTCACAGGATAAGGGATACTTCTAACAAACCGAGGAAAGAGTACACTCCTAAACCACGTACCTCTCTGGACTTCTCCATCAGTGAGAACCACAATGGAGGCATCCACAGTGCCCGCTCTCAGGTGAGACACAGATTACAAACCTCATTACTCAGAAACATGTCCAAAAACTAGTCCTGGTACTGTGTTTACACTGGTATCTCATACGTTTGTTTCAGTTGATGTGAAGACACACTTGTAAAGTTTGTTGTAGTATTTGCCTGTTAAGGAAAGTTTCTGGACTCGTTTCTATTAATTCATCACCTTATTTCCTTTAACAACCCTCTCTGTGTTTTTAATTTTTACTGTTGATTCTCAAATAAAAGCCAATGCTGATGCAGCTGGGTCTTTTTCTAACAAAAAAACATACGGTAGATGTATTCTGCATTGCAGGGTGAAGTTAGTCATCTACATACTCACAGCTTATTTAATCAGTTCAACATACTCATAACTTTTACTAATTAATTTTGGCCAATTTTTTTAAACTCTTAATATCAAGCTACTGAAACGCAACGTTTCCTGCAGCTGTTTCAAAATGAAAGAGAAATAATTAAGTGATAGAAGCCTTTTAAAGTAAAGTATATGGAGAGTTCTTTTAGCAAACCGCTTCAATGAGAAATCAATACTAGAGACTGGGACCCAATCAGAGAGAGGGGGTATATTTCTAAAATATGATAAAGTATAGTTAGTAAGTTAGTGCTTTATTTAAACAAGTTGTTATCATTGTATATGTATAAGTATAAGAATAGGAAAACACGCAGAAATATACACAATTTAAAAACACAGACAATCAAATAAATTGTGTTCTTCCAAATAGCGGACACATTATTTGTTTCTATAGAAATATCTTGTAAAAGAGGAAATTTGCAAGTTGTTTCAAAAGAAATGTGTTAAAATAAAAGGGGAAATATTTGAGAATTTACGCTGTGTTTACTGTGTTGCTAATTTTATCTTTCTTTTTCCCCACTCTTTTCCCAACATTTCAGTTATTGCCTTTACTGAACAGAATATCCATCAATCCAGCACAAATTAATGCAACTCTGCACTCTTCTCTTTCCCCCTTATGATTTTTGTTCATTCTTTTAGGCGCGAGGTCTCCAGGTGAGCCAGGTCAAACTTATCTGCCAAAATGTTTCACTCCCTGTGTGCTCATGAATTCATTTCTTTAACAACCTCCTTTCATGTACACAAAAAACTCAAAACTTCTTCTGCTGCTTCTTTCCCGCTCCCCTCGTGTTGTTTCCTCTTCCCTCTTGCAGCAAGGTCTCCAGGTGAGATAAAAGTGAATCCCCGAGAGATACGGCAATATCTCTTCCATCACTTCGTCATTCTTGTTTAGTCCTTTTTTTTTCCATCTATTTGTCTGTTTGTATCTTTTGTTATGAGAAAACTGTGCCCAAATGTTACAAACAGCAGAAAAACAAGTGCTGTCCGCTCACTGTACAAAGAATGCCAGACCTACAGTAACAGCTTACCAGCGGACCAGCATTTGCTGTTCCTGTTTGTTCAATCTTTTGGTCTGTCTTATCCTCCTGTTCCTTTGTCTGTCTGCTGCTCTGCTTCTCTTTCAATTCATTGTCCAGCTTGGGTTTTCCTCTTGCTTTGTTTATCTAACTCTTCATTGCCACACCTCCTGTACTTACCCATCAATCCATCATTTATCCATCTTGAAAATACTATTTAACATAACACGTCTGCTCTGTTTTCTCCTTTTCCCTTTGCAGCAAGATCTCCAGGTGAGAAAGAGTGACTTGTGAAGAGATGCAAAATCTCTATCACTCTTATTTGTATCCTCCTTTAACTTTTGTGGAAGTATACTTTTGTCTGCATTTTTGTTTGCAGTGCAGCTCATCTGCTGTGCTGTTTCTGTATAACCCCTTGTTTCTCTTTTGTCCCTATTTTTTTTAATTTTCTTATTGCACAGCTTTCTTTCATTGTTAAAGCAATAGTTCCATATTTTGGGTAGTTAGCTTATTCACTGAGAGTTCGTTAAAATAAATTGATACCACTCTCACACCTGGACGCAAAATATGAAGCTGCAGCCAGTTAGCTTAGCATAAAGACTGGAAACAGGGGAAACGGCTAGCTTGGCTCTTTCCGAGTGTAAAAAAATCCACCCACCACCACCTGTAAAGCTCTCTATTTCATTTGTTTTATAGGGTGTTATTTACTGGACTATTTCTTGGTCAGAGTCTCAGCTTTGCTTGACAACTGCTCAGATCCAAGAAATAGTCCCCATAAAATGGTGAATTGTAATTTGTTTAACCTTCAGTTTTTGTACTAATTAAATAAAAAAAGATCTAATGTCTTAGTTAGGGAGCTTTAGAGGTACTGATAGGCAGGTTTGCTTCTCCTACCATGTGGTACTTGACGGTTGGTGAGAACCACAGGTTTTGTGGCTGTTTTTCCCGACATTTGCCAAAAGGGGTGAAAATTTGCCCCTTCCACTCAAAAACAAACTTCAACAAGCGACACAAAGGTGAGATTTAGGCTTTATCTGAAGGGTTTTCAAACAGTATTTTACAACAGAAAAGACTTGAAGGATGAAGACTAACTGGTTGGTTTGGCAAATGTACGTCTGTTTAACCACACAACCTCCGTTAAAGAGTACAGACTGAGCTTTTCTATGAAACCATCCGCAATCCAAAGAATCAGCCCATTTCCCAAAATGTAGAACTATTCCTTTAGATGTCATATGCCTCATTAATATTTTACCGTCACTGATAGTCCCGTCATGTTTTGTCTCTCTCTTTTGCTTGTCTCCTCCTCGCTGCTTCCTCCTGTTTCCGTCTTTTAGCCAGGTCTCCAGGTGAGCCTTTCTCAAGCTTTTCTTATATTCAGCATCTCCTCCTCTAACCTCTCTTCTAACTCTCCTTTTCTTCTCTAACTATTTTGTCCAGCCCCTATGGACCAGCCCTGCTGTCGTGCACTCTACGATTTTGACCCTGAGAATGAAGGTGAGCTAGGCTTCAAGGAAGGCGATATCATCACCCTGACCAATAAGATCGATGACAACTGGTACGAGGGGATGCTGCACGGCAACTCCGGCTTCTTCCCCATCAACTATGTGGATATCCTGGTGCCGCTGCCCCACTAGGACGTCACCACTACCAGCTGTGTCTGCAACGGTGGCGAAACAAATCCTAGCCTCCAGTTCCTCCCACCAGTATTCCCGGTAACCTTTTTCCTAAACATTCCTACCAACCACCTGTACTCCGCTTTAAAGGAGTCGAAACAGCAACAACACAATAACGAACGAAGATACGAACAAAGATTGACGACAAATTAAAGCAAGTATGCACCAATTGCTCGTAAAAACTTTTAAAAGAGGAAAAATCTGCATTGATGTCGTTGCTTCCCCTTATCCCAGGAGGTACCTTCAGGCTTTCATCCATTTCTGTTCTGGCTTTTGTCTCAGTTTATGTGGCTGTCAGTCCGTCATGAGTTTATCAGAACAGCTTTGCAAAATCACACTTCTCTCTCATTCACTGTACTTTGTGGAAACCTCTATGGTAGATAAAAACATTTCTGTCACATACTAGGAAAAAAAAAAATCAGTCCACGTGAATCACGTTTGTTAGCGACTCTAGGTCAAGCATGTTTCAAGTGTTTAACGTTTTATCTTATAAAAGAATATGTTGAGCTGATTTTAGTTGTGTTTTTTTTTTTTATATATATATCTTCTTTTTAATGGTAGTCATCTCTTGGCATGTTGGGAAGTTTCTGGAGTAATCACTTCCCTGTCTTGCTCAAAAAGGATGTATTCAGCAGTTTTGACAAAAGACCAATTCATCTAGCTAATAACTAACAACCAAGATTACCTATTACCAAGAATATTGTTATTTTTTACATATCAACATGCGCACATGATTGGTCATATGTGATTCAGATACCAAAATTACCTGCAAAAACCTGAACAAACTCCAATTTTAGCTTTGAGATTTCATGACAGCATGGTATCAGTAAATCTGTTCGATGCAACATGCTGAAGCTTGCAATCTCTAGTTCTTTGGTATTCTTATCAGGAGGGCTGAAAACTGTATTTGTAAGTATGTGTCATTACATATCTGAGCCAGTTATGAGTGGAGTGATGACATTATTTGCAAAAAACACAAGTTGTAAAGTTTAAACTGTTTAAAGTGATGTAAAAACTATGGTGCATAAGTATAAATCCTCAGTGTATTTTATCAGCAGCTTGTGTGAAAAATGGTTAATGTATTGTGATATAATAACTTAGAGGACTGAACTGCTCATAGGGGCAACTGTTTGCTGCAGCTGAAGCCGTATCTCTTCTTGCTGCACCCCTAACTAGTCCGATTAGTATTCTGTAGTTTAGCTGTCAATAAGCCATTGATTAAGAGGAAAGTAGACATAGCTAGGAACGCACAAATGGCTGAACGGAATGAGAAATCATTTCTTTATGTCTCGGCGGAAATGTTTTATTCATTTGAAATGATGCAACTTAAACTTAAAAAAACTTTTCTCCAACATAATATGGACTACAAGCCACTGGTTTGACCTTTTCATGTCATGTTAGACATGAGAAAAATTGCTAGGCTATAAGATTGTACATTAGGTTTAATTTTCCCTAATGAGCTGTTGTATGCAGTATTGTGTGGGATTTTCTGTCCCTAACTTATGTACTGATACTCTAGAAATCAAACCAACTTCAGTTATTACCGAACATGTTTTAGTCAGCTGATCAGATGCTGTACGTTCTCCCTGAGGTTTTACACTCTGCAATGTCCATGATTAAACCCATCTGCAGGAGAATTGAATAGCGGTAACAGTTTTTTTTTTGTTTTGTTTTTTTTCCCCCCTCATCTTGTAGTGGTGTTGTGCATGTATTTGGGGGAGGGGAGCGTATTTGGGTTTGCTAACTGTACATGTTATGCACAGGGATGGGGTTGCAGAGGACCTCTGATGCTGAGGTATTTAAAATATACTGTCTCTGACAGTGTTCAACATTAAAACAAACATGGATGTCTCTTTTAATTAAAGGACCAATTCATTATATTCAGTAGAATTACACTAGATGATACAAAACCAACAGTACCCCATATTAAGTGGTGTGTTTTTTGTTGTTGTTTTTTTTTAGGGAAGCACAACTTTGACAGTATACTTTGTTGGCTGGGGAAGAATACAATACAGTTTGAAGATCATGTATTCAAGTTTTTTTTAAAGGCGATAAATTCCTTCCTTATTTTTCTCTTTCACTTTTTTTGAACAATCGTGTGTATCTTTGCCCTCAATGAGGACTGTACAGCTTTTCTGTGTTTTGTTTTCACCTTGTGTGTATAGTCGCGCATCAACAGTAACGTATCTTATTTTTGTAACTGTGACAAAAGTATACACATACAGTATAGATGTATTATACAGTATATTATCCAGAAGCAATGTGAAAGGAGGGATTCTCTGTGCTGCACATGATTGTCTTTGGATTGTTTTTTTGTTTGTCTTCTGTTTTGTTTTCTTTTATTCTTGCACTGGATTCTACGACTGTATGCTTGATGTAAAGAAAAAAAAATGTGATAAGTCAATGTAATTTTTCAAATAAATAACAAGAAATAGTTATTGCCTTGATGACTTTCTGTTCATAGATGCACACAGTTCTGGATTTTAGCTCAAACATACGTTGCGGGTAGAAATCCCTTATGACAACTTTTATAAATAATTTAAACTCACGCTAAATGTGAAATAATTTAAACTCTAGCTAACCATCTATTTCACTCTAGCTGTTGTTTTTAGAATATAGAGAAGAGAAAGCAGGGAATTGGTGCACCAAATAGAGGAAGAAGACAGATGCATTATTCATTTTCCCGGTGGATTCTTTCATGTCCTCTTGCAAGAATCCAGCTGGAAAATAAAGGTCAGGTAAGCAAACCTCTTTTGTACGTTACAAGGCGACTAAAATATCTTAATATCCTGCAATATTATCAAAGTCACAACTACAGCTTCAAGCATCTTGAAGGCTCCAAAAACTATGAAACGTATGCATGGTAGCTGGGATATACAATGCAAACCTTGTACAGCCTACTGTACAAATAAGAATTACAGTAAGCTGTGGTAAACTCTGTAAATGAATTGCTGTCAGCAGTGGTGAAATTAACTAAGTCAATTTGCTCAAGCTCTATACTTAATAAGTACAAGTACCGCAAAATTACCATTTTCCATTTAGTTTTCTGCACTACTCTTCAAAGGGACATACTGTACTTTTTACTGCACCATATATTTGACAGACAGTTATGTTTTTATACAAATGATGTGATCACTGTATAAATATGATTTAACATTACAGATTAAACTACCCAATAAGTCAATAGTGGAAATTGGCTCCACCTCCACCAACTGCCACATACACACATGAATACATCATGATAACACTTGAATAACTTAAAATGTTAATATTACATCATAAGGGCCATATTACCTTTTTAAGTATATGTTGCTGATGAGGACAACACTGCCGCACTTTCATTTAAGTGACATTTTCAATGCAGAACTTGTAATGGAGCATCTTTACATTGTTGTAATAAACTTTCACTCAAACCTGCAATAAGTTTTTAAGCAGAAACAAGTTGTGACATTAAGAGATTGTGCTTTTAAGCTGATGAACTTGGTGAACTTGTTATCAAACATTTGCTTAGTTACACATGTAGCAATTACCGGTCAACATTATCATTCAGTTGGAGTTGTGTTTCTGACCACCTCATGAGTGTCCAGTCTTTTTTTAGCTCTGTTTTTGGTCTACACCAAAAACTCTTGAGAGAAATATCTCGCTCTTTAACTGCTAAATTCTCTACTGTGTTCACCCGCTGATGACGAATTGTGTCCATCTGCATTTTGGTGCTGAGAAGGAGGTGGACAGTGGGTTGTCATTAAAACTGCTGCCTGCTGTGGCTGGGAACTATGAGAGTGGTGAGAGTGAACCAGAACAGTTGTGGGCTGGGCAGCTAAACAGTGAGCTGAAACTCACTATCAAGCTGAGTTGCAGATTCATTCTCTGTAGGTTCATCACCATGAACAAGTCCTTTCACATTGTTATTTGATGAATAATATCAATTATAACCGATTTAGTAAAGGATCTGAATACTCCTCCAAAATTGAAACAAAAACTTTTAATGCAAAGAGCCAACTGACTTGCTAAATTCAGTGTCATCACACGAAAAACGCGAAATCACACACTCAGTCAGTCAGAATACAGCCAGCTCATATTAGCATAAGTTCCAAGGCATATTTCTGTATACAGATCACTAAATCAGTGCACCTCGGAAAGTAGTTCTCCTTACTTTAACATCATTGCAACACCACTTCACCACCATGCAATCTATTGCTTTCTATTTTGTTTACAAGTTGTTGTATGTATTACTGCTACAGTGGGTACACTGTTCTGTTTTGTTTTTAGTAGTACATGAGCTGGCTGTATTTTGGTGATTAAATGATTGAGGCATTGAATAAAATCTACCAGTCTGTGGTAGAGCAGAGGTTTTCAAAGTGGCAGGCGGGCCTCCCCAGGGGGCTCCAAACTGTTTCAGGGGAGCTCAGAGAATGGAAGTGAAAAATTATAGTAGTTATTACATTTGTTAAGACTCACATAGAAGAATCGCTCAGAAAAGCCTAAATGTAGCCTAAAGCTGTTTTCCCCGGAGTCAGAACTAATGCATGCCTTAGTTCGTTCCATCTGATGCTGACCTGTCTATGGCAAAAGATAAGCCGGCGCGGATTATAAATGTATGACAGTTAGACGTGAGGTGACACCTTTTGGTCCCCACCCATTATCTGTCACCACAGTCGATCTGGCTACACCCTCTCTTCATGCACACAGTTTAACCCCTACTCTCCCCTAACATGCATTATAAATACACACAACACACCGCTGTGCTGCGCTGACATTGGTCAAGTATACAGTGTATGTATTCCTGC
>NW_024044262.1:0-35722 GCF_014851395.1 Micropterus salmoides
GGATGATGGTGTTGAAAGCAGAGCTGAAATCCACAAACAGGATCCTGTGTAGGTTCCTGGGGAGTCCAGGTGCTGGAGGATGAAGTGAAGGGCCATGTTTACTGCATCACCTACAGACCTGTTGGCTCTGTTGGCGAACTGCAGGGAGTCCAGGTGGGTCTGTGATGGATTTTAGGTGGGACAACAAGGCGCTCAAAAGACTTCATTACCACAGAGGTCAGGGCGACGGTCTGTAGTCATTTAGTCCTGTGGTCCTTGGTTTCTTGGAGACAGGGATGATGGTTGAGGCTTTCAAGCCGGCTGGCATGTCTCCAGTGAGGTGTTAAAAATGTCTGTGAACACCATGTGTATACATCTAAGCCAAGTAGGTTAGCTGCAGCATTGATTTCTACTTCAGCTGCCCAGATATCATCAGATTGTATTCTGAACTTGTTTATATAATCCTTCAAGATGTGTACTGCCTGTCAATCAATGTGCTGAACAACAACACACTGCACTCCATGTTTTTCATGATAGCAGGCCTAAAGTTATGATGAAATATTGGTTTCCACACACAACGTGTGATATAGCTCGAAAAAGCATTTCTATCAGCATCATTTTGTCTGTTGTGTACGTTTCACCCTATGAACCTAATGATCTGAAGTTAAAAACATGCAGTACCTGCCACAGGTGATCTGGGACACCTCAGTGCCCATGAGCTCCAGCACTCGTCTGGGTAAAAGTTCGTCATTGGTGGAGCCATGGCCCAGCTGACCCCACGAGCCATCACCAAATGTAAACAAGCCGCCATCCTGCCAGAGACACAATACAGAATTCCTTTTTTGTTGTTTTAGACAGAGTTTCTTAGCATAGTAGTGCAGTCAGAACTAAAGTACTGTTTTTCCCCATGACCACAAGTAAAACCCACGTGTCCTGTGGTGGATTAAGATTAGTCAGGGTTGGGCAGTTTGGCTGGAATAGGATATCAGATTTTATCTGTGCAATGAAGGTCAACTTTGCAAAGGAATTTTCCTCCGGGACCTAAGTGGTAAAGGTAGTAGGTCCAGGTTATACATGTCCCAGACATGGAAACAGAACTACTCTCTCTAGTTCACACTGAAGTATTTCCCTGTGGGTGCATAATGACAACTGGGTAGGTCGTTGCCTAGTCCACCAAGGACAAGATATATGGTGATCTGCTTCAGTCTTAGATGTTTACAGTCTCATTAGAATGTAATACATGTGGACTCCTAATTCCAACATGACCTAGGTAAAGCACTAGAGTTCAGTTTGGTTTTGACACTACATAGTGTTATCACTTTGTACTGCTGTTGGCATTTTTCTTCTTAGCCGAGCTTCATTTAACAATGCTATGTAAGACATACCAAGTTTCCTGAAACCTTCATCTTCAATGAGGGTTGACCAGTTCACAAGAACTTTCTTTCACAACCTTGGTTGATGCTTTAGTAGTGAGTCACTATAAAGCTAGAATACTGATACCAAACTGGACTATTTAACAGTTGGTGGCGGAAGGAAGTGAAAATTACTGCTGTTGGAGGGGGGTTTATCTACATTCATACCTTGGTGAGGGCTGCTGTATGTTCTTCTCCACAACTGATGTGAACAACCTTCTGCGATCTCAAAATTTGATGTGGCATGGGACAGCACGGTCTGAGGAAGGGAACACAAACAAGAAAGATCACACTGTTCCCCAGTGCTACTAGTGTCATGTTTTTACAAATGAGTGGTAAGACATGGCAACTTCTGCATTTGAATCTAGTATTGTGGTGGCAATAAATCACTAACTTTGCTTTCCAATAGGTATTTGTAGGTTATCATGACAAGACAAAACATTTGCATGAAATGTTCCTATAGTAGTCTCTCCCACATATGGCCACCTAGAAACATTTTAACACACAGCGCTAAATAAAGTAGAACAGTATGGTATCATTGTTCCACAGAGACTTGTTTACAATTTCCAGTAATATGATTGTATACTGTATTTTCCATATAGGAACACTTCAATTAAAGATAGTCAGAACAACACTGTGTAGGTCATTGTATCTGTTGTTCATCTGTTGTGTTTGTTTATTTTCCTTATTAATAATTTACTATGTATTTAGCTATAAATAAATGCCCTTATTTATTCATTAGGAAGTGATTAATTACTCCAGTTTAAGGTTCCCTGTTTTCCATAAATGTGGTGGTGCCCCTTTGAACAAGTTTTATTAAAGTAGTTATTTGGCACAACTGTAAGTGAATTGTATTAAATCTACGCATGTATTATGTGTATATTATTACCTTGTTTTCATTGAGACCCAGCTGTCCAGCTTTGTTCTTGCCCCAACCAAATACAGCTCCGGACAAGGAGAGAGCGAAGCTGTGGTCTCCCCCGGCGGTTGTGCCAAAGGAATTCCCGCCAGAGACTTCAGGGATGAGGGAACAGCTTGCTAGGCTCTCCTTTCCCCAGACCGAGCTGACCGCTGGTGTTCTGGCCCCACGTGAACAGCTGGCCATCTGAGAGGAAACAGACAGAGAAGCAAACTAGTTAACTGTACATCTACACCAATTACCAATTACTGCCTGTACAGGCAAATATGCAACATTTTGCAAGCGCTGTTCTAACCGCATTCCTTAATGTCATTTCACTTTGATATCACTGATGTTGTTATTGTTGAATGTGATGTGTGGATGGGCAGCAGGTTGTAAAAATGAACATTAAATAGCGGCCGTATGAAGCGTCTCCCCAGTGACACTGTGCCCATTTACGCATGAGCCACAGCAACATAAATTAAGAATAAAAATTCTCCCGACACGCCGACTGGATCGGTCAAGATCTGATGTTAATTCCTGAGCTCCATCAGGGTGGATGATTTGTGCGTATAAGCCTATATAAGTTCCGTTAATGTCAGCCGATCCGCATATCACACCAATTCAGCTGCTATAATCGTGACAAAACAGCTGCTGAAGTCAAATTATTAGGCTGTAATATCAACCAGAGCATTCAGCACTGATCTGTTTCATGTTTTAATAGCCTAATAGTGCCCATGTAGTCTGCACGTAATTACAACAGTAGAGTCCTGTGATGACAGCTGTAATTGGGCTATATGAGATAAATGTTACTGTGTCATTTTGTAAAGGGTGCTGTAATCTGACTGTTTAACAGATGCTATTAATGTTTATTGGAACCTCGAGATGTTTATACGTGTTATAATGTTAAGAGACATGTCTGGATTGTGAAGAAATGATCTGAAGCCTTTAGTGCCAAAAGCTGGTCTGCTGCTCTGACAGAGATCACAGCTCAAAGCTGTGCAACAGGTCATATTTAAATGACGTCGCTTTAAAATGACGGCTCGAGGAAAGGACATCTCATTTTGTTAAATGCCCGTTGCCTCGACTCCTCTCTCCTCGCATCTCTTCCTTGACTCCTCAAGCTCGCATCTCGGGTGGGTGCGACTAACATGTCTAGAGTCGATGAGGTGAAAATTTGGGAAATGAGAAAGGCCCTCAGACTAGTGACACCTGTGTGTAATTAGTTTCTCCCCCACCTGTGTATTGAAGTGGTTGTCTGTCTTTCAGTGGTTGCCAGTTGTTTGTTTGAATGTAAGCTTCTTTCGACGGGAGGCTCTGTGTGTTTCTAGTTTAGTCTCTAGTTAGTCTCCTGTTAAGTTTCATGTCTCCCTGTTTCTTGTGGAATACTATTTCGCTTGGATTTTTGGACTTTGTTTTTACCTGCACTGTAAGTTTCACCGTTTGTGCAATAAATCACAGTAATCATCAGTACCATCTCTGTGTCTGCATTTGGGTCCACAAACTCTGTCTCCTGCGTTCAGCCCTGCCGGCTGAACGTAACATTAGTGTTCATAAGCTGATATAATTTCTTTCAATGTGCCTTTTTGTGGTGATTAAAAAAATATTTGATTATGAACTAATTACAGCTTGTACAGTATTTTTGTGGGGCATGTTTGCTTGACTGACAGGTGCCTCAGCCTAGCCCTGAACAGTGCTGCTGTGCAATGAAGAGACTGTGTCTTTCCCACCTCTAGATAGTGCAATGCAGTGCTGATTCCCACACATTACTTGAGAGATCCGGTGGTCACACAGCCTTTTGACCAACCTAGAAAAAACAAACATTTGTTTATCAGGACCAACAAATTTACGTAAATATAATAGAGGACAAACAACATAACATAAAAATTTTAACTTTTCTCAAACAAACAAAAAAATGTGTGACTAAGCTACTCAGTACTCAATCTAAGATTGCAAGTAAACCACAAATTACAGTAAATCCCATGTTTTCATCTTTTTATCAGCTAAGGTGCCATTTAATGCACCATGGTATCGGAGCTCAAAGATTGTCTTTGCCTTAAAGGTGGGGTATGCAATTCTAGAGAAATCCAATACATGATAAATACCATGATATAAAGTGAACAAGCTAAGTTGTGGGTTAGTAAACTGCTGCTGCGAAGCTAACATGCAGAGAGAACAAGACGGTTTCCCAGAGCCAGCACACCAGCTCCAGACAGCGATGCTCAACTCTCCTGCTACTATTGCTAACATCACAACATCAGCATATCTTGGCAAACTACAATGTAAGCTCAATGTCCATATGCAAGTCATTTAACATTACCTGACACACAAATCATGGCTGGAATAGTGTTGTGTGGCTCAATTTAAGCCACTTTGTTTGTTTCCCGATTACAGAGCCAGGGCTGTGTACAAACACACTGAACAGACAGCTAGTGGACCGTGAGGAGATATTCCCTGAATTGACATAAAGACGTGTATTGGATTACAACCGTATACCCAAACTTTAAATTAGTCTGTCATATTAAACTGAACTATAAGTACAGCCCTAAGACTACTTTACAATCATGAAGGTTTCACGATCCTACAGCAGGTAATTCACTGCATCTGAATAGTTAAACTACATTACACTCTAATTTTATGGGAACAGAAATAATTCTCATCATTATTTTGGATGCGTGAGTCCCTACAAATCGTCTGTTTTGACTGCTTGAGTACTGTTATGTAGTGCTCATGTCCCAACCTCCAATCTCTTCAAAGTCATTTTCTTGTAGTGTTTTTATCTCCTTTCAGGCTAAAAGATGAAATCGTTCCTTTATTGATGCCCCATAGGGCAAATTCAAAATGGCACAGCGGAATGTAAAAAGAAAGAACAAAATATAATAAGTTGAATCCGTAAACATCAGAATCAAGTCTATAAAATATATACACAATCAAAACAGAATCTGAAGAAGCTTGAATTCCTGTAAGGTGTGCTACTCAGTCACCTTGGGATTCGAACAGCCGCCTCTGCAGTCCCCAGGCCGAGCTGGCCCCCTTCACCAGCTCCCCAGGAAAACACTTGACCGTGCTCATTAACCGCCAGAGAATGGGCCCGACCACACGACACCATTGTGATCGTCTGAGTATCCAGAGCTCCCACTGGCTCTGTGGAGAGGAGGAAGAGCTCGTCAGACGTCTGCAGTTTCATGCCAAAAACACAAGTATGTACAGCCTTGATTTGAGAGTGCAGGTGCTGTAGATACTCCTTTCACAAATGGCATTATGGTCCCTTTAACTTTTCTGTTACGCACATGTCATACCAAGTGTAATATTCTGCTTATCAAAACTAAAATAATGTATGTTTCAGCTAGAGAATCCAAATGGTAACTTTCTTACTTTATCTAATCCTTCTGACAGCAAAAACAGGCATGTGCTGAATGTAATAACATAATAACACCTGAGATACAGAAGCTAGGAACGTATAATAATGTTACATACACAGAAAGAAATCTGAGTCATCCATACTTTCGACTGCACTGTGAAAATGGGTTTGTCTCCATCCAGTATGTCTCCTGCTGTTAATCTGGTTTATCATACAGTTAACTTGGTTAATGCTACAATTCCTTAGAAAAAGAACAAATACACAAATGTGTATGTGTTTTCAATTGAGCTTTAACTATAGTATGGCATTTAATCAGCAATCTTTATTTTGTAGGCTCATAAAAAAGTTATATTCATCTAACTAAACATACCTGATGAAGGCCTACTAATTAAAACATTATTAAATAAATTAATTACGGGTACTTATACAGTGTGTGGGATGTCATCAAGGCAGTTTCCAGACTGCATACTTGTCACCAAGGATTTTTATGTGTGAAAAAACTTGTCAAGGTCAATGTATTTGCTTGAGGAGTCGTGATTACATTTAATTATTAAAGCTTCACAATGGAGATAGACTGGTCTTAATATTATTTGTGAGAACAGATCAACAATCTTTGTGTAAAAAACACTTTCCAATATTTATGATCTCACAAAAAAGAAAATGGGTATGTGGCTAGTCATGCAATCTATTGTTCCCACTCAGAAATGGAGACACTTTGACAAAAACGTGTAGGCCTATTTATGATACTCTCTATTATACCAAGCAGGAAGCTTCCGGTCAGCAAACTGACGCGAACACGGAAGTCCCTTAAACCTGCATTCTATCGAACGGCCAGCAGGGGGCGACTCTTGTGGTTGCAAAAAGAAGTACGGTCCTATTAGAAATAATGGTAAAATGACTCTAATTCTCAGCTGATTTATTACCCCAGTAAACAAAGTAGACCATAAAGCAGAGTATGCTTCAGGGCGGGATTATCTGTGATTGACAAGTCGTTACTATGGCAACCTGTCAGTCAGGCTAGAGTGACTCGTACCTACGGCACTGTGTAAATTTAACCAGCGCCGTTGAAAAGCTTATTAGGAGTTGGCTTTTCACTCTCTCTGGTGAGTACATTTAGTTTTAAAATTGTTTAAAACTGTTCTCTAGACAAAATTGTCAGCCCTGTTAAAATGACAGTTGAACACGAATTACAGATGCACCTAGCTAAGCAAGCCAATTAGCTCCACACACGGCTGTTAGCTCCACGGTCTCGTCCAAATATGGTCACATCCGGTGCTGCTGGTTGCAAAAAATCAACATGGCGGCGCCAAAATTTTAAGACATACAGTACAAAAGACATTTCACTGCATTTTCGGAAGGCACTTTCAGTTTTACATAAAGATACGGTGTTTGAGATACGAATAAAAAAAGGTTTAGACGTTAAGTCCAATGTGTAATTTCTAACATCAACGTTCGCTGTACAGAAACAAGCCATGCTAACAGCTGAACTTAGGCACAGTATTACTTTGTGCTAAATGCTAACATCATCAGGCTAACAAGCTCAAGGGAATGTCATTAGTTCTGCAGCTATTTGGTCAAACAATGAACACCTGCACCAAATGTCATGGCAATTCATCCAGTTGTCAACATATTTCACTAAAAACAAAAACGTCAACCTCATGGTGGCACTAAAGGAACTCACAGATCACCAAAGTCAGTAGGATTCATCCTGTGGGATCCATGAATGTCTGTCCAACATTTCATTGGAATCCATCTAATAGTTGTCAAGATATTTTAATATATCTTGACATATTTCAGCCTTTGGAAACACCCATGTTATCTTCACCCGCATTTTCACCTGCTAGGTAACTTTCCATACACCTAGGGAAAGCTTTTTGGTGCAACGACCTGCAATTTGTAATTATTAATCTAAAGTCTGTGAATGTGTTTTTCACGCTGAAAGCTTACCTGGTGAAGTACCTGGTTTGTCGTGGCCCAGCTGCCCATAGCTGTTAGAACCACATGTGTACACACTACCATCATGCAGCAGGAACATTGTGTGTTGCCCTCCACAGGCCAACTCTTTCAGTCCCCTGCCACTGAACACGGGACAGTTCCTTGGCTCAAACATGGAGTTCCCCTCCACACCAATCCCCAACTGTCCATCCTTTGCATTCCCCCAACACAGCATGTTGGCGAGAGGAGAGGGGATGAGCACCAATCTGAAGAGACTGAGAGAGTGACGGCCAGATGGAGGAAGATAGAAAATGTTCAGGCTTGAGAGCAACCCCGCTTTCTCCTCTTCATGTAAATTCCAATCCTCAAAGAAACAAAAAACAGAGTAATTACGTCATCTTTCTTCATTGGGAAAACATACTGATCACGGTGCTCCACGTGTGAACCCATGTTGATAATAAAGTAAGTACGAGTTTAGAGGTGGGCGTGGCTGTGTGTGAGAATGATGTAAGCAGCATGACAGAGGAATAGGCAGTGTGTTTAAATAAACCATGTCGGTGTAATCCCATCTTAAGCAGCTCCAACCCGGTCTAGCCTTCAAGACGATCCACTTGCAATACAGGCATGTTACTGAGGGAGTTAGCCAAGCGTAATGAACACATGGGTATAAAACATTATAAAAGGAAACACAAAATGACATAAATCGGTAGACAGAAAGAAGTGAGAAGAGGTGAAAGCAGTATGGAACCGCCGCATCTGTCACCTCATCAAATTGAGGGCTTCAGAGGCTTTAGACCAGGATTACCTAATAAATTCATACAGAGGACAACCGCGGCTACCCTTCACTACTCCAATTTGATCACTTTATGCCCATCTAGCCCCTATTTGTAAAGTTGTTTGCTCTCTATCTCCACTGTAGATAAGATCTGTGTGAACAAAAATATAATTTTTGTGTGTAATATCTGCATTCAACTGCCAATATGTTAGGCACGTAACAGAAATGAATGCAATCAATTACAAAAGCCCTGCAATAAATCCTACCACCATGAATTACAGCTAAACAATTAGTCCATTAATCAATAACTGACAAAAAATGTATCTGCAAATATCCTGAAAATGGATTACTTGATTAAATAATGTGAATATGAATATCTGCTTGTTTATTTAGTCCTCTATAAAAGCAAATTGAACATCTTTAAATTTTAGACTGTTGGTCAGAATAAACAATCAATCGATTTATTTTCAAAATTTTCTCACATTTTATGGATATATTGAAAAAATAACTGGCAATAACAACTGAAATTAATGTTAAACTTATATGCAGCTCCAGTTATGATGTTAGGTTTTTGTTAAAACTATTATATATCAATAACAGTACACAAAAGATTTGAAACACCTCTCTATTTGGGTGGTGATGGTGCAGTGGATAAGACGCATCCTCCAATGTGTCCCTGAGTAAGACACTTAACCCCTAGTTGCTCAAGAGGCGTGCAACCTCTGACATAAATAGCAATTGTAAGTCGCTTTGGATAAAGGTGTCAGCTACATGAATGAATATATATTTTGTGTTTTATTAGTCTTTTCCTTGTTAGGGTTTTACCATTTAATTCAAATGTTCACTATTCACTTATTATTTTGTTTGACTTTTGTAAAGCACTTTGTAATCCCTGATTATTGCAAATGCTACAAATCAACTTAATGGCTATGATAAGTAGCAGTAGTATAATGCAATACAGATAAACAGCACTCCAAATTAAATCAACGTTGACCATTGTAACCTTCATGAGGAAAGCTAGATTGTTATATTAAACTGCATTATTTATGCCTAAGTGCAACTGTTACCTACTAACCTGACAATTGGGTGTATACTGAGAGAGTGTAAGAAATAATTGAAAATGAACTGTAAGACCACAGTTAACACACTGAACCCAATTGGTAAACACTGGATAAAACGTGAATAGGCTAAATGTTATTATTAACTTGCTGTAACACCTCAGACTTGGTCTTGAGCTCCTAGGAAATAATGTGAATCCATGTTTATTACCTGTTAGCAACATAGGTTAGCAATCACTGCATTAGCTTAATATGAAGCTAGTAGCTAGCTGTATTTAAGTGGCGTTAATTTAATGGTCTAGCCTAATCAGCTGTAGGACATGTAACGTTTTTTAAGGTTATGTTAGCTTGCTGTTGAGGAGAAAGTGAAGGAGTGGCCTGGGTCTGCGCTGTGCAGACATGTTTAACACAGTGTGCAGGCGTAGCTACATTTCTGCACTGACATTAGCTGGTTAAACAGACGGCTGGATGACCTAAAACAAGCCGTTAACGTTACAGTTACACAGTTAGCTAATTAACCTTAGCAAACCTACGGCATCGCTGACTGTCAATCTTGTGGTTAAAAAAAACAACCAGCAATCCCCTGGCTATCCGATGTCTACACAGTCAGTAAAACCGTGCTGCAATGTTGCTGGTTCATCCAAAATTAAAATGCGGTGTTTACCTGGACAGATGCATTCTGATATATTTGGGCGTCTGGTTTCGGTTCAGCTCAGAAAACAAACTAGGAAGTACCAATGCTGCCTACGTCACAGAACGTTGTAGGCAGGAAAGGCTGCGATTGGCCCGCCGATCCGGGAGTGTTTCAACAAATTCTGTGACGCATCCATCTGACTAGTGATTTCTGACTAGCCTATACTAAGAAATTACATAGACGTTAACTGCTCTTTCTGTGGACTTCATTGTGAAACAACCATACACTTATTTTGGACCTGTACCTGTAGCCTACTGTCACTTTTTTGGAACGACTTTGCCCAATATATCTGCTGCAACGTTTTCAAAGTCTTTATGAATGAAATGCAACAAATACATACAAGCTATTCAGCACCCCAAAGCCTTAAAGATTCTTGATATATGTACATTTTTAATTGCCTGAACTGCTGATTATATGTTTGTTTTCGTTTTGTTTTTTTGTTTACAACTTTGCCCCTGGTGTATATACAGTCTATGGTGTGTATATGTACTTTGTCATTGTACTGGAGTTAAAATAAAGAATAAAAGATACATTTTAACCTAAACATTTATCCTAAACATTTTCAGTGCAAACGTTTCTATTTTACAGTATCACCGCTTTTATTTTGATACCAACTGTTGCCAAATGGTGCCTATTTTTTTATTTCGAGGGGCTGCAAAGAAAAATTATAACCCCACAGATACAGAGAGTCTGTAAGCAGTGATCATGTCATGATGAAGGGATGATTTGTAACAGACCTATTTGTTCAAAATGGACGAGTCAAGATATTTTTTCTTGAGGGAGAGGTCTGAACAATGCAGCTTCAATGCTTCTGGAAAGACAGTCCTGTAGCCAGAGGAAGCTTCTTTGGAGGGGCATCTGATTTCCCCAAGCAGCTAGAATTGATGCTCTTGGAGTCGACCAACATTCCACAGACCACAATCAACAACCTGATAAATTATGTGAAGGAGATGTGTTGCACTGCGTGAGGCAAATGGTGGTCCCACCAGATACTGACTGGTTTTCCGGACATTTTTTTGAATGGCCTTTCATTGTGGCCAGCCTAAGGCACACCTGTGCAATACCCATGCTGTCTGATCAGCATCTTGATACGCCACAGATGTGAGGTGGATGGATTATCTCGAAGGAGAAGTGCTCACTAACACAAATTCTGACAGATTTGTGAACAGTATATGAGAGAAATAATCCTTTTGTGTACATAGAGAAAGTCTTAGATATTTGAGTTCAGCTCATGATGAATGGGAGTAAAAACAAAAGTGTTGCGTTTATAATTTTGTTAGCGTATATTGACATGTCTTTTTTGAAAGCATTTTTTCTTTACAGCATTTTCCCCACACTTTTTTTACAGTACTGTATACATATTGTTTGACAGATATCAGGGAGGAGTTAATGTGAATTGAATTTCATTTTGTTTTTGTGAGAGGCAGTTGCATTTTGATCCATTCGATTCAATGCGATGTGATTTTTAAATGTATGCATGCATTCCATTTGTAATTTAGCCAATAAACCACACCATTGTAGTTACACTTAATTACACTGTGAAAAAGACTTTCATCCAAAACAACATGACAAAACAGCATAGTTAAGAATTGTTGGCTACTTTAGCCATCATTATAACTACACTGACAGCACAGAGTCATGTGACAAAACCATATGGTTGAAAGCTGCATTTGAATTGTATTTTGCTCATGCTAGTGAGACTGACTGAATCCAGTCCAAAACTTCACACAGATCAATGGGCCTGACAAGTTACCACAAGACACTAAACAAAATAGTATAGGAAACCATCTGGAATCATTAATATTAAAATATATCATATTTCATCACAGCGTTTAACAGTTTTACAATGCTGTGAGCTCTATGTGGGTTACTGAATGGTTAAATCAGATCAAACTAACTCCTTAGTAAGTTATGGTTGACACAAGACAATACGTCCACATTTGGACAGCATGCTTATTCAGACTTTGCTTGTGGAAAGCATGAAATGTACTAAATGGCCCCTTAAATACATTTGATAATTATTTCTGATCTAAAATAGTGCACTGGTCCCAGAGGAAATAAGAGGTGACTGGGCGCCAGAAGAACTAAGAACATAATGGTGTGTATAGAGAAGTAAATAAGTTTGGGGAAATTCACATAAATAATAACCTCTAACGCTACAGGGTCCTTCAATATCAAATGTTACTCTGACTGGCAGCAGGATACATCAGAATGGCACCTGCAGATAGTTTGTAAAACGTAATTTTCCCCATTTTCAAGGAGATAGAAAACCATGGAACCAAATAATTTTTACATTTATTTATTCTGTATTAATTTGTGTAGCCTATTATCTCCCTTTGCATCCACCCCACCTAATTCCCCAACTCATTTATCCTTGTATTTTCTTCATACTTTCTTTATGCATTTCTGCTTCATTATGCAATTGTGAGGGTGCTGTCATTGTAAATGTTAAAAATTTTCTTCTATGCCTTTATTTGTTTTATAACCTGTTCACACAACCACTTTTCATTTTCCTGTTTCTCTGGTTATTTGGAAGCAAAACGCCTTCAAGAAGGGGAGGGGCTTGGCGCTTGCCGCTGCTGATTGATGATTGGTGCATACAGCTGTCATTTATCGTTCCTTGGACCATTCGTCTTGGGGGCGTCAAAGTAGGCGTAAACGTTTCTAGCATGCTGATTGGCGTAGCACGTCCAGTGGTTTTTTAGCTTAGGAGGTGGGAGCAAGGAGAGGTGCTACACTGTTTACTTTCTTATCTCTTTTTGCACTGAATCATCCTTTATGAAAAGACAGGAGGTAATGTCGTCCCACAGTTCCTTGCGGCAGCAACATTTGAAACAACGCACTATTGTAGTTTTACTATGGCAGAGCCACATAAATGTAGAAAAAACGGGGCATCTATTTTATGCTCGTGCACAATCCAAAATTTATGGAAATCCATACATATAGATTTCAAATCTATCCAGTTAGGAGTCATCTTCTCTCATTGTGGAATGCACAAAAAACTTACTTAACATGTGTATAAAATGGTCAGCAGCCTTTTGCCAGGAAACTCTTGCCTATATACTTATGTCTGGATGTTATTTACTCTGGCCCCTTTGCTTAATTCCTTGTTTTTATTTAATTATCATTTATATGGCTCAACTATCTCTACTTGTATAATAATTTCAGGATGGTATATTAATTCAACGTTTTAATCCTGTTTGTGTTTTATTTTCAGCAATTTAGTTGTTACTTCCTATGATTAACTGCTGGTTAAATGTACATCACTATAAATATATGTAATTCTCTTTTGAACAGGAAACCTTCGATTTGTATTAGCAGTGAAGAGTTTTGGTCAGATGTCACTATTTCAGCCAACCCCTGCTGATGAATCGTCCTTCCCATCTTTCCTTCTCGTCATGATGTTTTCCATCGAGGTCGAAGTGTTTGGGACGTAGGACGTTGTTTCTATGAGTATTCGGCCGCAGCCCTTGTTTGATAACACAGTTGGGTGGATCCAAAACACGAGGACGAGGGGAGGACGAGGGGATTGTCATTCATTTTTTAGCGAGTTCGTTTCATGAAACCAATCGAGGATTAAAGCGTATCCACAAATCTAAAACAAAAGGTATGATTTATTGTTAACACACCTCTGAAAGGTCAATAGGATGGTCTTGTTAACTTGAACGTCTAGCTAATGCTAGCCACCTAGCTAGCTAGTAAGCTAAAGATAGCTGTCGTTATGTAGCTAGGTAGTTAATACTAACGTCGCTGTCAATACCGCTAACTTTAGTTTGTCCATTTGTTTTTTCGTAACTGCAGTAACTAGCTATATGTTATTTGCTATTGTTTTGTGTGAAACAAAGGTGTTACACCCCATTTGGCACTTGTGTTTTTATACTATCGAGATGCTGGCAGAAGCGAGCAGCAACCTTCTTGAATAGTTGCATCATCATTCGTGTAAGGTTGATCTTAACGTTACTTTAAGACCTTTCTGTCCAACAAGATTAACAAAATGTAGCGCCGCTGCTGATCGATGCATCGCGTCGACCGTGAAACGTTCGTGCATTATTATTTCCCGATTCTGTTCAAATGTTATGTAACGTTAACCTCAGCACTGTTTGCAAGCACAGGATTAAAACAGGGGGGTAACGTTAGATTTCATAATAATATGATTTTAATAATGATCAGTTGACAAATACACAGTGAGTATTTGCCATCATTAAGGTCAGCCCTTTCAGTTATATATATATTTGTAATTAGCTCAAATGTATATGGAAATAATTGAGACTTGTCATGTCCTTTAGCTTCTTCTTTCCTGGGAATTAACTCTTGTGTTGGGTAAACAAGCCTTTCTAATCGAGCAGTCTTGGGGTAAAGTGAGGTGTGTCATAAACAGATTTTTTTTTTAATAATCCATCCTGTTCACAGGGCGTTATTGAAATAAAAATATAATTTGAACATGATTATTTGGGGTCATCTTTGAAAGATGTAAACAAATAACTATTATCTCTTTCCTCCGTTAATTGTTTGTTAAATGGCCATCACAATTTCCCAGGGAAAATTGTATTCAAATGTAGTTCGGTCACAGTTTGAAACCCAAAGATAATCAGTTTGTTATGTAATACAAAGAAAAGCATCACATCCTAATATCCAAGGCTGGAACCGGCGAATAAAAACATTATTAATTGTTTATCGAAACAGTTACTGATTACTCTTCTGTCAGTTTTTCTTCAACTGTTGATTGGTCGATTATGGCAAAAATCATAATCTCAATTATTCTGGTCAATATTGAGATCACGATTACTCAACACGGTTTATAGGGCTGACCTGTATGCTTTGAAGTGTCTAAATCAGGATTCAAATGCATCTTGGTTTTTTATCCCAAAATTCCAAAATAGCCTATGAAATAAGAAATAGTAATCCAACATTAAGACATACCTTTTTAATCCTGCATGGTGAAACTCCTTTGTTATATTTTTTGGTTACACAGACAGGTCCGAAATACACACACATGGAGAGATGTCACTTAGTGTAGTTTGCTTAAGGCCACCTGAACTGATCAAAGTCCAGGTCCGTATCTGTCCACAGTCCGTATCTGTAGTCAAACCGGGAGTCGAACCGGCGAACCTCCGGTTTCCAAGCCAAGTCCTTATGGACTGTGCTGCTGCTGCTGCCCCTGCAATTTGCAACTTAGAGTGCAAAGAAGATGACTAGCAGTATTTCCCATAGGTTTGGGGCAGGCGGGGGGCACACACACACGAAGCACAGATGTTGATTATCTTGTTTTCGTAGGCCTTATCATTTGAAGCAAATTTCGAAAACACAATTTGATTAATCGCCCAGCCCTAGTTTCAGCTTTACTCAAGACTTCTAATTAAGTCTTCTTCTACTCCCCCTTTCGCCTGTCCTCTGCATCTTCCTCTCTCTCACCAAATCCATAAACCTCCTCTTTGGCCTTCCTCTTTTCCTCTTGCCTGGCAGCTCCATCATCAGTATTCTCTCCCCGTCTCTCCTCTGCACTGAATTTATTTCTTGGCCCCACCAATCCTTTCATAACTAAGTCACTATTTTAAACGATTAAAGGGTTTGCATCACATTAACCTGCTTCTGAATCTAAAGCATCTTAACCTGAAGCTTAATGATTTCTAGTTTGAAGAGACCTTTGACAAACAATAACACGGGGTTGATGGCAATAGCTGTAACATTTTAGACATTCAGGTATTGTGAGCCATTCCTGAACAAACAAAAAACTATTGTAAAGTTCATTTAAATTCTGCATCCAGTCTAACTAACTGATTTTTCTTTTCTACGGCTTGTGCTGTCAGGGTGATGTCAGCAGCCTCTCTCATGCGCCTGGCAAGGTGCAGTGGTCCTCATGTGGGATGCAGTGGTCTTTTACAGAAAGCCCTTGTCTACCCACTCACATTCCAGCAGGACAGCCACCTCCAGTTCACAATCTCGCGGAGACAAATTTACACTCCTTCAAGACGACGGCACAGCAACACACGCTTTGATCCTGACAGCAGTGGCCGCCCCACTACTTGGGATTCATTTGGCATCTGGGACAATCGTATTGATGAGCCCATCCTGCTGCCTCCCAGCATTCGCTACGGGAAGCCCATCCCTAAAGTCAGCTTATCGAGGGTAGGCTGTGCCTCGCTCATTGGTCAACGCAAAGGGAACGAAGACCGCTTCCAGGTCTCCCAGATAACTGACAACATCCTCTACTTTGCTGTGTTTGATGGGCATGGCGGGCCAGAAGCAGCTGACTTTTGTGAAAAATACATGGAGAAATTCATCAAGTGAGGAAATTATTTGACTGATAAACAATTTTAATGTCTGAAAATGTTGCCAAAAAAAAGTCAGCCCATCGATGTTGCTGAAATTCTTATCAATGTAGTGTTTTTGGTTGTTGTTTCAGGGATCTTGTGGCAAAGGAGTCCAATCTGGAACTGGTTTTGACGAAGGCCTTCCTTGAAGTAGACAAAGCTCTTCAAAAGGACTTGCACTTCTCCCCAAATGGTAGGTTCATTCATATTACATGTACAAAGATATACTTTGTATATGCATACACACGTAAATATGTAATGACACATGTTTCTTCTCTCTTCAAAACCTTACTTATCTACTTAGGCTTTGAAGCCTTGGATTTCCCAACTGACATGACCTGAGCACTTTTGGTTAGAGGTCTGTCGTTTAACCCAAAGTTGCTTAATAACTGATGAAAAATTAACCAGCTACAACTAGAGCAAACACTAGTGTTTCACTGCTTCCAGTACTGCATGTACTTATACAGAAAGGTGACAAATTAAAGAAAAATGTGTGGATAAACATAGTAAATGTTGATCCTTCCATGTAGGACAAGAGGTGTCACTGAATGATTTTTGATGAGTGTAATAATAAAGTGAATTATATGCTACCATTAGTCACCAGATCTCAGTCCAGTTAAACGCCTGTAGAGTCTATGCCAACAAACTTCGAAGCTATTCTAAAGGCTTGTGGTACAAAACACACTTAATGTTGTTTTTTTCCTTTAATTTGTCACCCATCTTTTGATATCATGGGCATTGAAATTGATATTAGGGGTAATTTGAGCATCCCTCAAACAAATTACTGCAAAACATTTCTCATTATATCATTACATCTCTCACTATATATTTGCCCTTGTTATGTGGAAACTTTTCAAATTAGCTTGACTTCTTTTTCAGAGGGCATTATGTCTGATTAAGGTTATCTGTTGATATAAAAGCTAGTATACCTGTTATGTGGCCATACATCGGTCACACTGTGTGAAATGTCCCAATATGCCTGTGTGTGTGTGTGCATGTTATCTACGGCAGCTGCTGACCCAGCTAAGAGCTGGAGGTCCTTGGCACCAATGTGGATGACGAGAGGCTAGATTTTGAAGGAGAGTCCAGCGGGTCCTAAATCCTGGACTACTGGAAGGTTCCCTATCTTTCTCTCACTCCTCTCTTTCTCGCGCTCTCCCTTTTCTTTTCTTCTCTCACCAATTGTATGCAAAGCTTCTTGTGAGACAGTGCTTCAGTTTGACAAGTTGTATGAGATGTATGTTGTCAGTGACAGATGAGTGAGAGGCAGCATGTTCAATATGTAGATTAGGCACACATACAAATGCACATCTTAAATCTTATCTCCACTTAGTCATCACATTTATTTCTTTGGAAATAGAAAGGTCTAATGCAGGCTTACTAGTGTGAGCAGATAAGTCCACTTAATGACGTTCTTTCAAATTTGTTTTCCCTAAATGAACTAAAGTTTAGTTTAGTTTGTGTGTAGTAAAATATCCGCTGTGCAAACACTGTTTGCCAAACACATAAAGTTGTCTGGAACACTGTTAAAATAACATCTTAGTTTTTGCCTGCATTAATATGAGTTGTTAATAACCAAGGACAAAGTAATTAAATCTGATTTCACTTTTCAGACTAGCTGTGAATTTATCACATTTGTAACTATAAACGCATGCAAAACCATATATGTAAAATAAATCTCCCCTCTCCTGAAATATTCAGAAAAGTTGTTTTCTTTTAAGATGAGTTTATGTGTTGCTTTTTGAATATCAACATCAGGACTGGACACTGATAAGTGTTGTGTCAGTTAACATTTATTATTTCTAGGTTGAGCCTTAGACTTAACTCTGCTCAAAAAAATTTGCTCTGGACCTTAACTCTGTGCTGAAACAGTTCGACCTGCATGTGTGACTGCCTCCTCAATAGTTGACTGTGTTATCTCTAGTTTTCTGTAAGTCCAATTCCCACCCACGTGTTCGTGTTTTAGTGTGTGAATGCGAGAGTGTAAGAAACACCATGTGGTTGTAGTTACTTTTTGTTTGGACCTTTTTTATGGCACGATCCACCTCTGATGTTTCCTTTTATGTCTCTGTAGCCCCCGGGATGAATGCAGGAACCACCGCCACTGTGGCCCTGCTGAGGGACAGCATTGAGCTGGTGGTGGGAAGTGTTGGTGACAGCCGCGCCATGCTGTGCCGCAAGGGCAAAGCCCTTAAACTTACCATCGACCACACTCCTGAAAGGAAGGATGAGAAAGAGAGGTACAAAGATGTTGTCAGTATGCAACATTTATCAGTTTAGACAAAGTACTCAGAAATTACACCTTTTATTTTTCTTATTAGTACATTGTTAGTTAGTACACAATATTTATTTGAATGGAAGTCATGTTGCGACTGACTTCAACCCTGGGGACAGCTGCAGAATGAAAAATAAAATAAAATGAATATAATTAACTTCACTTCCTTTTGCTTTTGTCTCAGTAAGTAAGTAAAATGTTGGTGTAGTAACTCAAATAAATGCACCAAACACTGACATTTTAAACTATTTCGACACGTTTGAATACGGGACGGCATCGCCGTTTTCCCTGTTGAGTAAAACCCAGCAAATCAGAATTTTTCCTCAGTGTTCTAAAGAATCCCATTATTGGGGGATGAGTCAAATAGCTTCGAAACACATTTAACAGTGGTATTGTCAGTGCTGATGAAGTTGTATCTGCAGTATTGAGAAGGATATTGTTATTATTATGGTAAAAATCGCTCTTTTTCTCTAAACCGAAGTTTTTATTTTGTACATTCCTCCCTCTGCTCCCTCTGAAGGATAAAGAGAAGTGGAGGTTTTATCACCTGGAATAGTCTGGGACAGCCAAACGTGAACGGCAGGTTGGCCATGACACGCAGCATTGGAGATTTTGACCTGAAGAACATGGGGGTCATTGCTGAGCCTGAGACCAAGAGAATATCTGTAAGTTTATAAAAGAGCCATTTGTCACTGGGTGTTTCAGGCTAATTTATACAGGATTTTGACCGTATTCTAATCTAAATATTTTGCCAGCATTTAAGAGACTGCGCAGTGAAAAATTCAGCTTCTCAACCCAACAAATGCATGAAAAAGTGAAAAAGTGAATAATCTATGTACAACAGCATAATATCAACACAGGCTTGTAAGAACAGGTGTATTAAGCAAGCACTCTGGCCTCCATGAGCCAGTACACATTTTTCTCCCCCTTATCTGTTTGTATGCAGCTCCTATTTATAATTGTGCAACTATTACAGTCTGCCCCTCTTGATATTTGGGTGCACATTTTACCTCCATCCTAAATGTGGTAACGTAAACATTTTACAATTAATATTGCACATCGGGTTATATTTTTGAATTGATGTTCCCCAATCTGCTAGCATATTAATCTGAATAACCAGCAATGGACGTTTTCACTTGCCTCAACTTGTAAATATGTCTATAAAGACACTGTATATTAAGCTATTATTTTAGGATTTGATTTTTCTCTGCTTTTACATCAACACAGTTTCTCCTTTCAGGTTTTGTTGAATGTCTTATCTCTTATAAATACAAAGTAATAATTCAGTGCTACTTGGTGGAAAAATAGTTTTCAAAATGTTGCTTATTATGGCTTTCCCTTTCTTCAGTTGCACCATGCCCACGACTCCTTCCTGGCGCTAACTACAGACGGCGTTAACTTCATTATGAACAGCCAGGAGATCTGCAATGTCATCAACCAGTGCCACGACCCCAAGGAGGCAGCTCAGAGAATATCTGACCAGGTGAGACGGTCACACTTGGCTTTTCATATGCCCATTGTAAAAAAAACACATGCCTCACTGATGGCACAAGGAGGCTGTTTATTTGAAGGCAACTTCAAGTTGTGGCAGCTTGACATATTTATTGAAATGAATGCCTACGTGTTGTGTAACTTTGGATTTGCCTTCATTCACACTCACTAGTTTATGGAGGGATTAACTTGTAGCGTGTACACTAATGGAAGTTTTTCAGAAAGTACTTCATGTTTATCTCATGTTTGGAGATATCCTACACCAAAACTGTATTGTCTATTAGCACTCTGCTCTCTACTGCATGAATTCACACCACTCATTTTCTCCTTAAAGGTTAAAGGTGCTTTCAGACAGTGAGTGGTTGAAAAATAGTCTCCAGCAAATTTAGCACCAGCCAAATGCTGGTAAAATATGCAAGTGGCTGGTGGATGTCCTTCTCTCTCCAGCCTAAAAAAGCAATTACAGTTTGAATGTTCACTAGCTATCTGGCTGGTGGTCAAAAAAGTTAATTTTGTACCGTGAATGGACCATTTTCTCCTATTTGAGAGATCTTTGCTAAAAATCTACAGTACCAAGCTTGTTTTGGCCTTTTAAAAGTAATTAAAGCACATATTTATGACCTGTTTTTAAGATTTACGTCTTCAATAGGTATCAGTGGACTTGGGCTTGAGTCTCAAAAACACTGTAGGCAAGACAGAAAATATTGACAGGCAGACTTGTACATTTTGATTTTGTTCTTTTTAATGCAGACTTGTTGACAATTAGAAAAATGTATTGGATGCTTTAACTGTATGTTGTGTATTGGATGTTACAAATATATGTATTGCTAGGTATAAACACCTGCCTTAGCCTGAATATTTCCCATGTAGCCTGATTTTAAATGGAAATATATATATAAAAAAAAGAACATGTAAATGTAGATCTTTGCATTATAGTTGTTATGAATTCCTCACGTCAAGGAGACTGTAGATTATTTTGTGTTTACACAGGTGCTGGTCATATAATTAATTTAGAAAAAAAGAATATCATCAAAAAGTTGTTTTATTTCAGTAATTCCATTCAAAAAGTGAAACTTGGATATTATATTCATTCATTACACACAGACTGCTATATTTCAATTGTTTATTTCATTTAATTGTGATGATTAAAACTGACAACTAATGAAAACCCCAAATTCAGTATCTCCGAAAATTAGAATATGACTTAAGACCAATACAAAAAAATTTTTTAGAAATGTTGGCCAACTGAAAAGTATGAACATGAAAAGTATGAGCATGTACAGCACTCAATACTTAGTTGGGGCTCCTTTTGCCTGAATTACTGCAGCAATGCGGCGTGGCATGGAGTCGATCAGTCTGTGGCACTGCTCAGGTGTTATGAGAGCCCAGGTTGCTCTGATAGTGGCCTTCAGCTCTTCTGCATTGTTGGGTCTGGCGTATCGCATCTTCCTCTTCACAATAGCCCATAGATTTTCTATAGGGTTAAGGTCAGGCGAGTTTGCTGGCCAATTAAGAACAGGGATACCATGGTCCTTAAACCAGGTACTGGTAGCTTTGGCACTGTGTGCAGGTGCCAAGTCCTGTTGGTCAGCAGCAGGAAACATGAAGTGCTCTAAAACTTCCTGGTAGACGGCTACGTTGACCTTGGACCTCAGAAAACACAGTGGACCAACACCAGCAGATGACATGGCACCCCAAACCATTACTGACTGTGGAAACTTTATACTGGACTTCAAGCAACGTGGATTCTGTGCCTCTCCTCTCTTCCTCCAGACTCTGGGACCTTGATTTCCAAAGGAAATGCAAAATTTACTTTCATCAGAGAACATAACTTTGGACCACTCAGCAGCAGTCCAGTCCTTTTTGTCTTTAGCCCAGGCGAGACGGTTCTGACGCTGTGTCTTGTTCAAGAGTGGCTTGACACAAGGAATGCAACAGCTGAAACCCATGTCTTGCATACATCTGTGCGTGGTGGTTCTTGAAGCACTGACTCCAGCTGCAGTCCACTCTTTATGAATCTCCCCCACATTTTTGAATGGGTTTTGTTTCACAATCCTCTCCAGGTTGCGGTTATCCCTATTGCTTGTACACTTTTGTTCTACCACATCTTTTCCTTCCCTTCGCCTCTCTATTAATGTGCTTGGACACAGAGCTCTGTGAACAGCAAGCCTCTTTAGCAATGACCTTTTGTGTCTTGCCCTCCTTGTGCAAGGTGTCAATGGACAGCTGTCAAGTCAGCAGTCTTCCCCATGATTGTGTAGCCTACAGAACTAGACTGAGAGACCATTTAAAGGCCTTTACAGGTGTTTTGAGTAAATTAGCTGATTAGAGTGTGGCACCAGGTGTCTTCAATATTGAACCTTTTCACAATATTCTAATTTTCTGAGATGCTGATTTTGGGGTTTTCATTAGTTGTCAGTTATAATCATCAAAATTAAAAGGAATGAACACTTGAAATATATCAGTCTGTGTGGAATGAATGTATACATTATACAAGTTTCACTTTTTGAATGGAATTACTGAAATAAATCAACTTTTTGATGATATTCTAATTATATGACCAGCACCTGTATAGTCGCCATGCTACGTCAATTACATACATCAGTTATGTAATTTATGCATTATAAAACCTGGAGATAAATAATTAGTGATTAACAGCTCACCCACCATAAGAGATAGTGGGTATTCAAGAGCTGTGATATTCATGTACATTGTCTTTGTATCAATACTTAGTGTATGACTGCATGTAATTATCTTAGGAGCCCTGTCGCAGCCAATATTACCCAGCTACTGAAAAAACCTAACAATGGCCTTACAGCATTAGGTCACATTATGTCTGAGACAGCTGTTCAACCAAAAATATAGCCAGTAAGCAGATGTTTACCCAAATGTTAATGTTTACTGAATTTCTCTTCTCTCTCAGGCTCTTCAGTATGGCTCCGAGGACAACAGCACAATCATCGTGGTGCCCTTTGGTGCTTGGGGAAAGCACCAGAGTTCGGACACAAGTTTCTCTTTCAGCAGAAGTTTTGTGTCCAGCGGTCGCTGGGCGTAGTCCGCAGGATGTTGGATGAAAAGGTTTGGTCTGTGGACCTAATTAATGTGTGCAATACAATCGAACAACAGTGCCCTTGCGGAAACATTATAAAGAGTGCAGCCTGCCCAAACAATAATACCTAAGGGTTACAATGTGTTATTTTAGAGTAGCATGATATTTATTACCCTCTGTGAAGAAAGTGGCAGTGAATTCATGACTTGCACTTAATTAATTTAATTCACTTAAAACATCCTCTTTGTACAAGGTTTTATCTACTAGTAAGCCAACGACCCTACAGGTGCTAGAAGCTGAGAAGTGTTTGAATGGCAGACAGGAAGTCACGGTGACATGCAAGTCGTAACTTAACAAATATGTAGCCCGCTCTGCATAAGCTAAGATTTAAAGGCTAGTATTTCTCACTGTCTGCCATTCAGATATACATTTTTTTTTTTTTTATCTTTAGCTGTTCAAAATGCCCAAATGTGCATTTTTTAAATGGTGGTTAACTTATCTTGGATGATTTGCATTTTCAAAAAACATATGCATCTGAATTTGACCCATTTTGAAACCATTTCTCAGTGTTAATGGATTAAATGCATAGAAGAAAGTGGGGAAAATACAAAATAATTGAACTGTATTCATTTGTCAATTGATTGAAACATTGTATGAGAATACAAAATCTACTAAAATTTACAAATAACATCACTACTACTGAAGCAAGTATCAGTAGCAAAATAAGTCTATGAGTAGGTCTCCTTTTCAAATTGTGCATCTAAATTAGACTACGGAATTATAAAAAATATCAGCTCTGAAAATGCTTTGGTCCTGATTTTCCCCGTGAATAACAAACAAACACATTGTTTTGTGGGTTTTATTTGTACTTAAAATAGCTACTAAAGCACCAATAAAAAAACGTTGATACCGAATTGTACAATCTTGATGGTTTGGGAGAACTGAACTAAACCCTGAATGTTCTGTGAACTAGTATGAATGGAGATGATTACTGCTGTTTGCATGAGTGGCTGACATTTCTAAAAATACGGGGGATATTAAGATAAGATATTGAAGTTTCGAGCTTGTATACTGATGTGAAACCAGTCTTGTTAGGGCACCAAGAAGTGTCCAGGGAAAAGAAATGTCCATTTTATGTTTTGTATATAATTCTATTTATGTACATCTGGAAAACTGTTCTCTGTTACATTTACTCAAAACTTCTCTAAAGAGCATCTCTCATATCAGAATATTTTATACATGCAGGACCTTTGCCTAGGTGCTTGTATTGTGAAAAGCTACATTATTTTGATTGTAACTTGGTTACAATCAAAATAATATCAAAAAGTCCTTATTTACACTTCTTATGTGTCAGTCAGAAATAGAAAAGCACACTTAATGCAACACTAAATAATTGTTCAGCTAAGAGCCATGTATGACAATGTGAATGTTTGCTTAAATGCCCTCCATGACTGAAGAATACAATCAAACCATGTAGGGTAATTAAGTTGTATACATTGTCTTGACTGACCTACTGTGAGTGGATACATTTCCAGTGTAAGGCAGACTTGCACCATTAGATCGACTTTACAGGTTTTTTGTTCACTGTTGATCTTTTGTTTTGTGGTTGTTAAAGCAAATCACAAATGCAGCACTTCATATTTATCAGCATTGTTCTGTCTGTGCAGCCATCAGTTTTTCCTTTTATAAAATGTTTTGTAAATACTGTTTTCCCCCCTTCATTCATATATTGAATGAAACTCTGATTATTATAACAACTTTGTCTTTATAATGAACTCCTCCTCCTCTTCCTTTCAAGCCTCCTCATGTAAAGGTTATATATCAGTTTTATTTACTGTATTTTGTTTCACTGCTTTTCAAATATAATCACTGTAGCTGTGTACTCTTTTCTGGGACCTAAATGTGACTGTTTCAATAACACTCTGTTCGTAATGTATTTTTGGTCTGAATGGCTTGTGAATTAAAAATGTGAATTTTGGGCAGTGGTGGCCTAAAGGTTAGAGAAGCAAGTTTGTGACTGGGAAGTTGCTGTTTCAAATCTCAGAGCGTCATAAAGTGAACATGTAGTTCTTACCCTCCCACATTTAACACCACTTAGGTGCCCTTAGGCAAACCCCGACCACTCCAGCGGAGCTGCTCAGTGGTCGTACTGAGCAGCTTCCAGGTGTGAATGTGATCAGTCTTCCTGCATAGGAGAGGCTTTTGCTCAGTGAAGCTCCCCTGAATAATAAGGTTAAAAAAATAAGTTAAATTCTATTTTTAATCATTAAAGAATTATTATTAATTTAATTGTTGATGCCATTTGAACCCAACATCAATGTTAAGACAGTTGTCAAAGGGTAAACAGTAAGATAAATGTAAAACATTTGTTTATTAACTTTTATATGTGTGGCTCTGAACTGAAGTTGGAAGCTTCTGGATAAAAGCTGAATGAGACTGGAGCAGAAGAAAAAGCTACATTAATGGGCTAATTCTTGCACACACAGAGAACATCACTACTGGAAAACTAGCATCATTAGGCTTACTGGCATCATTGCTCTTACCCAACATGCAACAATATCTGTACTATACTATTGAGTTTACTTGTACACAATTACTGACAACTTGCTGTGTTCTTGGTGCATTACTGCTGTACATATACTGTAGATCAGTAAATAGTGTGCAAGCATTGGCCTGTCTGTGAATTGCATCACGTGCATGAGAACAAACAAAATAGCAACCCACTTCTAAAAAACTCCTCCATAGATCAGACAGTAGGGGTGTGAGGAGACACTTGGCTCCAGAGATCGAGACAAGACAAGATTTTAACACTATTTTTAAGAAATCTTCAGTACTGAATTATATATTTTGAGCATTAATCACTAAATGTTCCTGCATTCTGGTGACTTTTTCTACACCAATTTATGGTGTAATAATATATTTATTGATGTAAAGGACAACACATATTTAGGTAGGAGGTGACAATTTGAAATCTAAAATTGACACAATATAATGCAGTAAAGCTTTCAGGCATTCTGTATTGCTTTCAGATATGTTTTCTCCTGTCGATCAACTTTCTCATTTAATATCATCCCTGCCGTAGTTTGTAATAAATGTTGTGACAGTTAGGTGGAGGTGTCATATCAGCTTTGCAATTGCAGGTTTTTCAACACTCATTCTTTTAAAAAACTGTGAACAGAAACGTGTATTTATTTGTATTTTTGAAATCATTTAAAGCCATAATGTTCTACAAAATGTTTTACCTTCCCTCAATTTTATTTTTCTCCTGATGTTCATCACATGATAATTACTATAATTACAATAATAACTCTCTCAAATATGTATATTTAAATTCATATAGTTAGGTTGTTATTAAATGTTTGCAATAAAAGCACAATAGAGAGATTAATATCCCTTTGCCTGGTTTTAGTTGCTTGCAAAAGTTAAGACTCAGATCAGATAAAATAAAACTTAGTTTTCATTCTTCTGCCATCAGTGAAGCATCACCTCTCTACTTCTCCCTCTCTTCCTTCCCAGGATGCACCTTCAGGCCTCCACTCCATGTAAATGAAGAGGGCAGGGGTCAGCTCTCTGTAAAATCAGAGAGAACTGTCTCTGACTGGAAACACACTGATGGCTTCATTATTAACATTTGGTCAATCAGATACAATTTACCTCTAATTTGTGTGAATTATGTTAATTATGTGCAGAGCCAGAGCTTATATCTTGTAGTAGACATCTCTTGTTAAAATGTGAAAAACTTGAAAACCTGATATTATTTTTATAATATGACACTCACAATGGTGAATCCCATTTATATGAAAGCGGGGTGCAAAATTACCTTTAAAATTAACCAGCCAAATGGCTAGTGAATGCTCAAGGTGTACAAGCCACTCAATAGATTAACATAGTTGTTTTGGTCATTTGCATATGTTACCAGCATTCGGCTGTTGGCTGGTGCTAACTTTGGACCATGTAAGGAAGTGAGAAAAGTAAACAAATCTATGACAATAAAACAGCATTTTCCAGATCATGATGTTGTAATATTTTGGAGTCAGGGGAGAGACATTGCCTACATTGACAATAATGGAGACAGAAATACTTCTGCTTACCGATGAAACCTCCTCCTCCTCTCAGTTTCAGTGTCAAATTGTTCCTCCAGCACCTCATCTCCTCATCCTCCAAACCCTCTACCTGTCTGCCATGACACCATGCTGGGAACCCTCTGCACTCTCATCACACCTCTGACATGTCACCAGGCTGACTTACTGCAGTTTTACCTGGCAAGAGCTCTTTCCCTTCAAAATAACATTTTTAAAATATGTGGACATCCAAATATTAAACCCATATGTGATTTTCTGAATATCTCAAATCATATGCATTAATAAGATTTAGCAACATGGCGGAAGGGATTTCTTCCATTCAGCTAAAAAGATCATGAGTGAGGTCAGGTCAGTTGGGTCTTTAGTACAACCCATTGTACCGCAAATCTTTGCAAACGGAGATTACATGGCAGTATGCTAGTTTTTATGCAATTCTTAGCAACCAAGGCGGCTGAACACAGAAATTATTACACTGCCTTTCAAAAACGTTGTATACCGTCCCCTCCAAAAGTATTGGAACAGTAAGGCAAATTCCTTTGTTTCTGTTATTCACTGAAGACATTTGGGTTTAAGACCAAAAGATGAGTATGAGACAAGTTCAGAATTTCAGCTTTTACTTCCTGGTATTCACATCTAGATGTTTTAAACAACTCAGGACATACCAGCCTTTGTATTAGACCACAGCATTCTTAGGTGAGCAAAAGTAATGGAACAAATAATCTTAAAGTAAATAATTTAATATTTGGTGGCATAACCCTTGCTTGCAATAACTGCCTCAAGCCTGCGACCCATCAATATCACCAAACGGTTGCAATCTTCATTTGTGATGCTATTCCAGGCTTTTACTGCAGCTTCTTTCAGTTCTTGTTTGTTTCGGGGTGTTTCTCCCTTCAGTCTCCTCTGAAGGAGGTGAAATGCATGCTCTATTGGGTTAAGGTCAGCTGATTGACTTGGCAAGTCTGAAACCTTCCACTTTTTCCCCTGATGAAGTTGAGAGTGTGTTTTGTTGGCAGTGTGCTTTGGCTCATTGTCCTGCTGCATGATAAACGACCTCCCGATTAGTTTCAATGCATTTCTCCATAAATTGGCAGACAAAATGTTTCTGTCCATTTCTGAATTCATTCTGCTGCTTCCATCATCAGTTACATCATAAATAATATTAATGAGCCTGTTCCAGAAGCAGCCATGCACGCCCAAGCCATGACATTACCTCCACCATGCTTCACAGGTGAGCTTGTATGCTTCAGATCATAAGCAGTTCCTGTCTTTCTCCACACTTTGGCCTTTTCATCACTGTGGTAGAGATTAATCTTTCTTTCTTTTTCAGGACATTCCAAATTGTTGTGCTTGCTATCCCCAATGCAGGACTTAAAGCAAGACATTTTTCTGTGCCTGAAATGTGTTACGAAAGATGGAGGGTAGGGGGCAATAGGGTAACTTTGTGTTGAAACTGACGGGGACATAGGGGCTCAGATTAGGGTTCTGATATACACTTAGCTCACGAAACATGAAGAAACACAATTCTGGGTTCACAAGAAAAAGACAAGATAATTGTACACTGGTTTGATAAAACATTAAATGTGGAAATATAAAAGGGAGTCTGCCCCCCCCCCCCCAGAAGAGTTTGAGCATTAAACAGTTAATTTCCTGCATTCTGGTAACATTTTCTGCCACCATCTATAATCAGCGCTTGAAGTGGAAAATAGGTGCTGGGCAATATGGCTGAAAATGCTATCACGATAAAACATTTTACATCATTCAGTATCTTTTATTCTCATGATAAATGTCAAATCATTATAAACCAGATTTTTGCTCCAAAGTGAAAGTTGAAGAAACCAGATGGATTAATTGTGGTTTTAAACTCTCTTTTAAACAGTGGATCCAGTGTTTCCCATACATTCATTTATTTGTGGCAGCCCGTCACAATATCAACGCTGACTGCCACATATTGATTGTCAATTTATTTTTATTTTTTTTACTAGGCCTATTTAAAATGGTATTTGATTGCAGAGCACTGTAGCACATTCACGCACATCCTCTCGCTCATCCCTCTCTCTCTCTCCCTTATGAACACCGCTGCACAAATCTGTCCAACACAAGGCTGTGGAACACCCAGCTTAAAAAAAACTTTTTAGCAAGCACGTAAGGAGCCTAGCTAATAAGAAGAGCTAAGTTAATGTTACAGAATACAACTGGGTTGTCAAGGTTAGCACGTTGTTTATAGCTTATGCCACAGTTACACTGTCATTCTGTGGGAAACACAGTGTCCTGGTTTCTCTCTTTGTCTGTGATTGTGTTTTTTCCCTGGTTTTCCCTGTTCTCTGCCTGCCTCCCTGTGTCTCCTCCTCTGTGTGTGCTCTCTCTCTCTCTCTCTCTCCCTCCGCTCCTGAGCCCAGCCAACGACCCGCACCTGCATCTCGTCCACCTCCTCCTCTGCCTGCCACACCTGCCAGCAATCAACTCCATCTCTGCCAGTACTTCAAACCCTTCTCCACACTACCTCTGCTTGATCGTCGTTGCTCCAAACCCGGTGCCACTCGATCACTCAAGCTCTCGCACACATTCAGCATCTTGTTTATTTCCCTGTGCTTTGTCCCCGCAGTGTCACTAACCCTGTCTTTCTGTCTGTCTCTCCCCAGGTTCACTCACCCTCGTCCTCCGTCTAGTCAGCTGGGCTCGCTCACCTGCCCTCTCCCCTTGGGCTTCCCCCCACGGCGTCCTCCCAGTCCTCCTGTGCCTACTCTCTTCCTCGGCCCTCAGTGACCCCCGGCTCTCTGGTCTCAGTCTCCTCAGTTCCCCGTGCCTGCGTTTCCCCGGCATTCACCTCTCCCTCGACTCCAGTCCCTCAACCCCTTTTTTCCCAATAAAACCAGTTGAGCCTGAGCGTTGCATTTGGGTCCACTCTGTCCCCACACCAACCCATCATAACACACTGGGATCACTTAACAAATCTGAGGTAAAACATTCAAAACAATTATGATGAATAATTATCATTATTGTTTTATTGCCCCCCTGCTTGTACTCTCCATTCACAGCTGACGGCTGCATGAAAGGCACCGAGCTTCTACTTGCTCCGTCTCCGCCAACAGAGATTAGCAAACAGGCGAGAATGGGAACAGATGAGCGCCACATTCCACACACATTCCATAAAAATGGCCTTGTTACGTTGGCAAAGGTCCAGACGATCAGTAAAATATTTAGTCCAAAACGCATTATTAATTCAATAAATACACGGACTGCTATTGCGTCGCTTTATATTACCCTAACTGCAGCTAGCATGTAAACAAAAAATGCATCTACACGTTGACTTTTTGAGTGACACCTTCAGGAGCGGATTGGCCACCTGGCAATTCTGGCACGCACTTGCCCACTGAAATTTTATTGTGCACGTAGCTGACCAATAGGATGTCGCTACCGATACGTGCGTGACGTATAAATAGCAGTGTCCCTACTGCCTCAGCATCTGACCGCCTCTTCAGCAGACGGCGTAAGAGCGGCAGGGCTCGTCGTAGAGGGCTCGGCCTGTGCTTATAGACCTAGGATTACCATATCGTAACCTTCGTTTTATCTCACACAGGCTCCGCCCTCTAATGGACTCTATGGGTACAGTGGATGGAGCCCGATGACTGTCTGCCCCAGCCGCGACAAGCCAAAGTCCACCACACCAACCCGGTCAGCCACAGGCCGGCCCCGACCACCACATCACCTGGTGACAGAATGGTGGGACACCCTGAGAAGGTCGCTGGACTGATAGGGCTTGGCCTGAACACCTGCACAGCCCTGACTTCTCATTGGAACGTCAGGCACTGCCAGTGTATGTTCCCCCTCTACACCCAGTCGTCACCAGATCCTCACTTTTCAGATCCCGAGAAGAAGCCCGACATATCCAAGAGATAGAAACGCACAAACGGGCACAGTAAGGACCAAGATGCCATTGTGCAGATCTCTTCGACACACACCCCGCTGAAAAAGGGTCGTAGACACTTCCACACTTCTGAGTGGAATGTGCAGGCACCGCTAAGGGTGGGTCTGTTCCCTCTCGTGGACAGGCTTGGGAGATTCACTCACAAAGCCAGACTCTTCTTGGACAGGGTTTTACTGACTGCACTATCACTGAAACAGATGAACAGCTGACTAGTGCATCGAATGGGGGCTGTGTGCTCTACATAGGACGTTAGCATAGCACACATGGACACAACAGATGCACTCTCACCTCCCTGCACCCTAAGTGGGGTAGGGGGGTAGAAAGCATCCAGATTTATTGTCCTGGACCTGAACATGCTCCTTATGTTCTTAAGAACAAAGGAGGTGTGTTGTCTCAATCCAGTTGCACTGTGGACACCAAGAACCAGCATGCAGCTGGGGTGAACCGACAGGCACACAGCTCACTCACCTTCTTAGCAGAGGTGAAAGCAAGGCGCAGGGCTGAGAGAGAGATAGCATTTCAATGAGGACTGCTCCAGTGGCTCATAAGGTGCAGATATTAGAGCCACCAACACAAGCAGCAAGTCCTACTGAGGCGCAGAGAGACACGACACTGGTTGCTGTCTTATCACACCCTGCAGAAAGCGTATCACAAGGGAGTTGGTGAAGACTGTTCTGTCTGTCACCAAACCCCCTGTGACAGGAGAGATAGCTGCAGCGCGACAGCCCCTTCTCCTTCAGACCTTGCAGGAAAGAGAAAACGGATCCCACCAAACAGGTAGGCAGATCCGTCTCCCTCTCAATGCATCAACGCTGAAAGCCCAACCACTTAGCTTGACGTGGTGGAGACTGCCCGCCGCTTGGATGGTCTGTGCGACCTCAGCGGATAGACCAGCCTGAGTCTGCCTCTCCACAATTTTAGGAGCAAAACCTGGAGAGGCTGGTCCAACACCAGCATTGTGCATATGAAGCCTCACCCTTGTGACAGAGCCCCCCAGACCATAAGTACAGGCCAGGACTCTGTCACTGTAGGATGTGTCACTTCTACCAGAATGACGAACGACCGTTCCCGCCTCACCTAACTGGAGGGATGAGATGGGGCTGAATTTAGAACCACAGCGGGCAATGGGTGTTGGCAAACAGATCCACCTCCGCTCTCCCGAAGCGAGCTCAGATCTGCTGAACCACATTGTTGTGCAGTCTCCACCCGCTCGGTTGGGGGCCAGCCCTCGACATGAGGTCAGCCACCACCGTTCTCCAGGTGTCATGCCGTGAGCCGTGAATTGAACTTCGGCATGTCTGTTGATGTACACGCTGGAGGAAATGCACCACCACACTAGAAAAACACAACCTAGAGTGGATTGTGGATATGTGTGGCCCCCTCGGCTCTCCTCGGGGCCACAACACTCACTGCACTCCCCTGGCAGGTCCTTCCCCATCCAGTGAGAGACTCATCTATGAAGACTGACACGGATGAAGACACCCTGCCAAGCAGCACCCGCGCCAGACAGTGACCCCCCAGAATCTCAGGTCCTCCTGCACTAGAGTTGGAAGGGGGGGGGGGGGGTCACCATCACCTTTGCCTCTTGAGTTCCAGATGCAGGCTGGCAAACCAACATTGTAGCCGTCGCATATGCAGCAAGCCCAACAGCAGGCCCAACAGCAGCATCACTGACAGCGCTGCAGCAGCTGTCACCTGCTGCAGCCTGTGGACCACCAAGTGCAGAAAAGAAAATGTGTACACGTGAACAATGCATCTTCGGCACAAACTTTCCATAAATGGAAGACTGTGCCGCCTAGGACGGTTTCAAGCGTCTGGCCCCCGAGCAAAGGGATGCATCATCATTTACACAGTCTAGTTTTCTATGTTTTGGGGAACAGAGATCGTCTCTCCGTCTTGAATGAACATTCCAGGAAAGAATAAACATACATAAAAGATTAAATGTAAGAAGAAACTATTTTCTGCCGTAACAGTTTGCACTTCAGGGACACCGTAGGAAAGACTTTTGTTACAATCTGAACTGGAGAAATTGGCTGTGGGGAAATTTGGGAGTGAGGCAGAAATTCAAAGACTTGAGATAGAGGAGCGTAGATTAAGTGCTCACACTCACACAGGTGGGGGCTATACCTCTTTTGCTAACTCTAGTAGGTCTACTTCAGGGTCTTTTGATGTGGCTAGTAATCTGTTTGGTTCCCCAGTTTTGTGAACGAGACCCGGACACCTTTTTCTCACTTTTTTGAGCGTGCAGCAGAGAGTACACAGGGATCAGACTCTGACCGCACATTACACTTACAATGTGTGTTGACCGGTAGAGCACAGGAAGCCTACTCTGCTCTTACTGTTGCTGAAAGTAAAAGGACCAGTGAACTTAGCCTGAAACAGTGAAACTGACAAGTGGACAAAAAGCAAGAACCTGATCACCAGGACTAAACTCTGCTCAGTTTTACGATCATACATAGCTGCTCTTTAGCCATCTTCCCAGCAGTATACAACCGGTGTTGGAAACCATTAACATAGTCAACCGAGTTGCTAGGAGTTTCCTGATTTCCCAACAGCATAACATCTTTCACATTGACACATCACTGTATGCAGGTAATTGCTACCAGACGGGAGACAACGTGCTGATACAGGGAATGGGTTTAATCTTGCTTCCTGTTCCAGTGCATAGAATGACACTTAACTGTGGTTTGGTCCAAGGTGAGGCTGACATGGGCATTAGGCCAGCACTACCAACTGAAGGAGCGCACATCATTCTAGGGAACGACCTGACTGGTAACCGTGTATGGGCTGATGGGCTGCGGGCGCCTCCCTTAGTAACGTCCTCACCCACTGTTACAGGAACACCGGATGAAAGTGCTAAATGTTTCCCTGGTGTCTTTACAGCTTGTGCAGTGACGCAGGCTATGCACCGTGCTGAGTTGGAGCCCGAGCCTGCATCTGAGCAGGGTGGAACAAAGACTGTATTGCAGCACTAAAATTTCAAGTAAATTACTGAATGCAGTGATATAGAAAAAAATAAAGGATATTGAAGAAAATTTCAGCATTTCTGATTGCATTGTTGTTACATATACTGTAGTACAGTCAATAAAGTGAAAATATGTTGTTCTTATGTTATTCTTGTAGTGACTTAAGCAATGAACTTATGACTAGATGTTTTGGGGGTAAGACTATTCAACAGACAACCAGTATAATACAACATGATATACAGTAAGCAATTGATAATGTAGGAAACAGCAGACAATTTTACATCATTTGCATGGATGTGTCATTTGACATTTATCTGACACTTTTATCCAAAGCAACTTACAATTACACTTGCTATACATGTCAGAGGTCACACACCTCTGGAGCAAGAAGGGGTTAAGTGTCTTGCTCAGGGACACAATGGTGGATGGGTCACAGCGGGAATCGAACGCAGGTCTCCCACACCAAAGACAAGCTTCTTATCTATGCGCCATCACCACCCGCTGATGTGTCAAAGCATTTGCAATTTGCAATTTCTCAAAAGACTAATACATTGCTTTTACAGTTTTTTACAACAGCTAACATTCTTTTGTCCAATCTGTAGTCGCATTTTCAAAACTCAGTTAGCCCAACATCAGTCTGTTCATACCATACCATTACAGTTATTTTCTATTGCTGATAAGCGTTTAACTAAACTTAAGATACTTATAGGAGCCAGGTATGGGTTCTTGAACGTTCCCTTCTTTTGGTTGCTCACAAGCTTTAATCACATGGTGTGGGTGCTGATAGTAAATTAGGATATCACCTGTTCACGTTAGAGAGAGGAGGAGAGGTTTGACACGTGGTGTTAGGTAGTGCTGGAATATCAGTCAATAGCCTACAATAATTAAGACTTTGTTCCTGCAATGCAAGACACGGATGATGGTGGGGCGGATGGGAAAGAAATAGTAAGGGGAAGAACAGGAAAAGGAGAAATAAAACTAGTGATTCACAAGAGTCAGATGGAGGGAGAGATCAGCAGGTAATGAGAAGAAGCAGTAGCCTGTCGGAAGAGTATAAAGTGATTTTTAAGTTGAAGGAAGGGCAGTCTGGGTTTAGTTCTTTCAACCCAATTAGGCTTGCTGGGGCTTAGAAGGAAGAGTTGGGTGATATCCTGAGTGAAAGAATTTTGGCTGATGGGAAACTGCTTGTATTTTGCAAGTCTGCGGCTCAGTTGAACAGAGCTGTTTCACTGGATGCGATAGGGAAGAGGCGGGTGGAAGGATTTATTCCAGGGAGCAAGGCTGGCTTGAAAGGGGTGATTTATGGGGTTTCTCTGGAGGTTTCCATGGTTGAGTTGGTGAGGGGCATAGAGGGGCGAAGGTTGATAAGGCCACACAAATTAAAATCTTTCGTGATGGAGCTAAGCGGGAATCATCAACTGTGGTGTTATCTTTTCAGGAAAGAGCCCTTCCAGAACGAGTGTTCCTAGGGTGCTTATCATTTAAAGTGCATCCATACAGAAGGCCACCTT
>NW_024044263.1:0-5243 GCF_014851395.1 Micropterus salmoides
CACTGTAATCAATGATGTCACACTTTGGGTGATTCCTTTTTTTATTCCTTTTTTTGAAAAGATGCTGTTCAGATTGTTGGTAGAAACTTTGTGCTGCAATCAGAAAGAAAAACAATGTATTCCCCCTGACATTTCCTCAAAAGAGCTCTATTGGTAAAAAGAAACAGATGCTGACATAATTTTCAGCAGTTTGGTTCAAAAAGTGGAAAAATTCGATAAATCAAAATTTTTAATTTAGTACAGTCATAATACAAAAGTCCCAGACAGAACAATAGTAAAATCTATGCAAAAGCTGCAATCTGAAGTCTCACCACTAGTAGCCCCTGTAAACGACACATGGCCTCTTTAAAGTAGGGATTATACTTTCCGCGTCCGCGAGTACGTGACGCTCCGGGGACCAACTGATGTCTGCCAAGCTGCAGAAAGTAGTATAAACAGAAGTAGTCGGCATCCATGGGGTCCACGTCCGCTCCCTAGTATATTCGAGGCTTAAGACACAACAAATCTGATAATCTGAACAGCATTTTTCAATAAAATGATCTAGTAATCCCATGTAATCCTGAATAGACCATAAAGACCTTTTATCTGGATGAACATCTTTATATTTTCAGCCCCACAACTACCTTCCCAAGCGTGTGCTTGTGTGCATGCTTGGGAATAGGGAACTAAAGGGAACCAAAGCAGAGTCCGATACAATGGAGAAGGCATCACACAAATGTGATGTTGAACTAATGTTAGACAGCACATAAAATAAAATAACATTCTAAAGAAACTGAAATTATCATGGAAGATTTTGTATTCATCATTCAATGTATCACGTTAGTTTACCATTGTTTATATGAAGTAATGTGGCAAGTGTTACCGGCGCCAGACCTGGACCGGCAGCAAAGGTTACACAGGCTAAGGAGCACTGTGTAGCCACTGTGGATAAATAGAGAGATGACCAAAGTTAGCGTCTTGCTCAAGCCAGAGCTCGTTTATTTCTGACCACAATCACACAGAGTCCCAGCCTCATTATCTTCAAATCTCCGCTTAAAGTTCATGTTAAACTAATACTAAACATTTCACAAATAAACAACAAATGACATAAGCAAACTGAAAATATACGGCATAAAGCATTCTACCTTATAAATAAGTACACATGACATCAAAATAATTGAACAGATATTCGCCAGAATCAAAATTGACTTAACTCAAAATATTTAGCTCGTTTGTTGCTGAGCTGGGGCTTATAGCTGCAGTCTCCCTACTTGATCCACAACAGTACCAGAGCACCATAATAATGATATAATAATAATCTTTATTTGTAGAGCACTTTCAAAAACAAGTTACAAAGTGCTTTAACAAGTATAAAGACAATAATACCCAAAAGACAATAATACAAAAACAATACAAGATAAAAGCATGAAAACATTTAAAAGACTAAAATACACAATTAAGATAAATATAAAATAAGTAAAATAGAATAAAATAAAAGGGATAAAAGTCAAATAAGATGGAAAGGCTCTCCTATAAAAGTATGTTTTAAGAGAGTTCACTGACTCAGCCGACCTGATTTCCTCGGGCAGGCTGTTCCAGAGCCTCGGGGCCCTGACAGCAAACGCTCTGTCCCCTTTAGTTTTCAGTCGAGACTCTGGAACAGACAGCAGACCTCTGCCCGAGGATCTCAAGGTACGTGCTGGTGCGTATGGGACTAAAAGGTCAGAAATATAACAAGGCGAGAGGCCATGAAGAGCTTTAAAGGTGATCAATAGAATTTTAAAGTCAATTCTAAAACACACTGGGACCATCTACTGACGAGAAGTGCATTACCTTTATGTTATGACTTAGAGTATTAGAATAAATCAATTATTAACAAAAAAATGGTGGGTGTCTGTTTACACAAAACTAAACATGTAGCATTTCCAACCTACTACACAAGCCACAACATTACACCTCATCAATGGATAATGTTATCTAACATTATCCATTGATGAGGTGTAATGTTGCGTAAAGCTATCTAGCTTTACGACATGCGCGGTGACCTGCAGGGCCCCCGTAGGGACGCCACAAAAGCAGTCAAATTTTTCTGGATTACCTTTAAACTTAAGAAAAAGAAAGATATGAACAGAAACTGCAAGTGCTGGGCATATCCGATCCATATAACGTTATAGCGCCTGCTGTCGCATTTCTACCATTAAAAACAGCCAGGTCCCTGATGCCACTCGACTGCAGTAATGTTGACTTCTACCTTCAGGGGAATCCCTCACCTAACTCAGCTCAGGCTTGACTCCTCCTCGATTAGTAAATCTGAAAAGACAACAACCATCCAGCATTTTCGCAACGCAAGAAACAACGAAGTAACAAACTCAAAGTAACAATGTATCACTTGCATTTTGGTTGGCAGGCAACGGAAATTAACGTCTTTTTGCAACGAATCCGGACCTTGAAGCAGGAGAACAGGGTTTGTGTCCCGTTCGAAACAAAACATTAAATGTTTTTATTTAGGCGAGTGAGGTAAATTGACATTAACGTTAGTTAACTTAAGTCTTAATTGACATACATAGCTATTTTATCCCAAACCATGATCTTTTCCTAACCTTAACCAAGTAGTTTTGTTGCCTAAACCCAACCAAGTACTTTCTGTGCCTAAACCTAACGAAACTGCAACGTTTCACGACTTTAATTATGCGCGTTTCAGCATGGCAATGTATCGAAACGTTACGTTTTATCTTGAAAGTGTAACCGGATATTGCATATTTATTGTTGCTAAGCGTTGCTAACTTGACTGTGGATCCCTAAACGTCAGTAATTGATGCTAAAGGGCTACCCAAGTCTTTAAAAAGCGACGACAAAGGGCCTTGACCATGCGTCAGACATTTGACGAGTAGGGAGTGAGACTGTGTTACTTTTTGCCCTCCATAGGAGTGTTTTCATTGGAGTGTGTGTCACGTGAAAACTATGAATAGGATGAAAGCCAGCTCTGTCTCGGTTCCAAAACAAGTGGATGTCTCTCTGTAACCCCATCCTTTTTATACATAACTTTGTTTTTGATTTTTATCCTTACAGAAGTTTTCCTGTTGGAGCAGGTAATTTTTTTGTGTTAGCAGAGAGTAAAATTTTGTTTGCTGCGGTAATGTCGCTGCGTATAGAGTTCAGAATCAGTAAGCAAAAGGCTATAGAGCAAAGAGCACGCATAAATATCACATGCATGTTTTTCGTGGAAAATCTGACTTGATTTTTTTCATATAGGAAACAGTATGTTACAGGTATCCGAGAAAGCGGGCAAATGGTTCATTATTATGTGAGGTTACAACCAGTTCACAAAAAGGCAATAAAGTGATTAATTTCATTACAAAACTACATACTGCCTCTTTAACATGAAATATGAATTCTACTTGTCTGTATTGCAGAATCTGAAGCCATGAATCGCACAGCAGCCAAAAACTCAAGTTTAACAGAGCAGGAAGTTATTTATTCTCCTATCAAAAAGGTAAGGGGGCTTTCACACCTCAAGTCCGCACCAAGGTCCGGACCAAATGATCTTTTTCGTTTTAAAACCTTTTTTTAAGCATAGTAGTGTGGATGTAGCCTAAGAGTGATGGTAGCGCTGGCCTTCAGCAGCAAGTGATCCTGAACCCTCCATACTACAGCTGCATGGCATGTATGCTTCATCTACTTAATGAACTCAAGAGGTGTCCATCAAAAATCAGTCAAAAAGACGGGATAAGTGTTAGTGTCCGTTTGTAAGTGGTGGTCATGACGGTGTAAAGTGAATCTGAAAATCCCTCCTCTATGGATGGATGATGAGATAATGGTTTGATGGACACAAATACATTGAAGTTCCCTCCTGTCATGCAGATTAATGCAAGGTGTCATGAAGCCCTTTCTGTTGGGAAGTCTTCAGAGTAACTCGGAAGGAAACCATTTCAGTTTTTTTCTGAACGACTAGAAACTCAACTCTTTAAATCTCTACTGGGAAATGTTCAGGGCTCAACAAAACAGTCAGTTTCTTTTTCAGTTAATGTGCTGATTAATCAATTAATCATTTTATTAAAAAAATGATTCATTTATTATTAATTTCTTCAACAAAATGGCAGAATATTGTGAAAAATGCACATCCTAATTTCGAAATTGTTGTCATTAATTTGCTTGTTGTTTTGACCGTTTTTCATTGCTGTATGTTGTCACTGTCATGTTGTCACATAAAAACAGCTGCTGTGTTTAAAAGTCATCAGTATTTTCCTTGATCAAAACTGATTAGTATTCAGTTTAATATCATAAGACAAAGAAAGCCACAAATTTTCACACTTCAGAACTGGAACATTTGTTATTTTTGCTTGAAAAATTACCTAAATAATTAATTGATTACCAAAACAGTTACAGTGTTTACAGTGAAACTGTAGCTTAGCCACGTCCTGATCCTTTGGGTAATCAGGCCTGACTTGCATTTAGTCGTCCATCTACCACATGCCAAGATCATATCAATTCTTGACTGTTATATTTGAAAATTAAAATCAATTTTTTAAATTAATTTTATAGGATATAATAGGATTTCAGCATGAACAGCTTTCTGGGATTTACTTTAGGTTGTACATGAATTCATAGATTTCCTTGCATTCTTAATGCACAAATATGTGGTGAAATATTCTCGCAAATGATTCACGTAGCTTTTCTCTTGGCTTTGAACTACATTGCATGGCCTTCTTCAGTGAATGGAACTTATTCAGGTGTCATTACTTCAGATGAAACCTAAGCAAGTTCTATTTTTTTGAAAGCTCATGGAAAAGCAGAAAGTGACCCTTGAGTTTAGAATATTTTACCAGAGATATAATCTTTGTGTTCCCCGCAACCCTGTTCGCAGGATAAGCGGTTGACGATGGATGGATGGGTAATCTTTGTGTTTTCTGTCTTACAGCCTACAAAGAGCAGCGACACCTGACCGAGGAAGAGAAGAGAGACTCTGTTGTTTCATTGTGCAGCTTTCTGTTGAACTTATTTATGTGTTTTTGAAGTCAGTCATTTCATTTCACTAAATTACGTTTTTAATTAAATTAAAAAACTTAAATTAATGAAAAGCCAACATATCATTGCACTTGAAATGAAAAACAATACAAAAAAAAAATATTTGCACACATAGGGGATGTTAGTCTTTAGTTTTATTCACGCATCAGTGTCTATTTTATCAGTTAAACCACATTGCTGTACCTCCTCTTCAGTTCACACGTCTGAAGATGCCGTTCTAAGAAGCTTTCAAAAACACT
>NW_024044264.1:0-42428 GCF_014851395.1 Micropterus salmoides
ACACAGAGACCTTCCAACAGTTGACTGGCTCATGGAAAAACCCAGCTGAACTGCCATGTCATCAATTAAGTCTACGCTGAGTCTTTGTCCCTGAACACACAGACGGTAATAACATACATTAAGAGCAGCCTGTCTGGGATGAGAGTATTAGCTTCCCTGCCCGGCTCATTGGCATTAGCATTAGCATAGTTGGGAGGGCTCGGTTCCACCGAGCAGACCCTGCAACAAGAAGATAAGGATGTACAGACAGCACCCAGCAAAGGTCTACTCATTCCTCTCTCCACACATGGTAATATTTCTGCCTTCTCCCCTCCCGCTGACTCTGAAATATCCAGCCGGCCCGGGGAGAGGAAGCATTAAAAATATCTCTACCATTACAAGCAATATAAAACATGCACATGGGGACACTTGCACAAATACAGTTTTTCAGTGTGTGTCTGCGTACACACTCTCTCTCCCAAACACCAATACTCTGAATAATGACTGCCTGATTGTATGAAAAGAATCTGCAGAAATCTGTCTTAACATGGCTTATTCCTGTGACTTTGATACTCTGTAAGGGGCATATATTTTACAGTTCTGGCATCATATCTTCGTTGGGTTACCTTCTATTATAAGAAACCCACACTGTATTGTTAATTGTTTGTTTAATCACAGGTCTTTCTAATTGCCTTGTTTATATGCAAGTATTTTGCATTGAATACATTATGTTCTCCCGCAACCCTGTATGCAGGATAAGCGGTTGACGATGGATGGATAGACATTATGTTCTTTGTGATGAAAATCTGAATGCAGAAAATACAAAATTAGTACATGTCTTTTAAGAAAACAGAACAAAATAATTTAATTATTAATTGGTGGAAATATTTTGGCTTAGTCTTGGAGAGTTTAACTAATATCAAAAATTATGGATCCATTTTCAATTATGTGTTGCAGTAAACAATGCCAAAGGGACAGCAAATACAGCACCAAGGTCGGGGAAAAAGAACACCTAAATAGACCGGGGCCATAATGACTGTTACTCAGCACCTGTGATGATTGCAAGTCAAAATGCTGTAATAAAAGGTTTATTTGACAATTAACCTCATCAGGATGGATGCAACTATGCATATAATAGAGATGCCATGTATTATGAAGCAATTTCAACATATCCAGGATATATTTTTGTTATCTGGCTTCACAAACCCTAGCAACTGCGAGCACTCCGAGCTGTCACATGATGCTGTTATCAACTTGGTTTCCCAATCCAGCCATGACCGTGTTCACACAAAGGGGTGGTGTTTTCAGACAATCACCACTTGCAAACATGGACAAGACTATTGGAAGCAGAGCGGCATGTTTTACAAACGAAGAGCAAACTATAATATTAGACAAACAAAGAAGTTAAAAACATACTCAAGCTAAAAGTAACACAGTTGCAGCTGCCAAATGCAGGAGAGACAGCTGGCAAAAAATAGTCTTAACAGTCACTGCCCTATAATTAGGGCACGAGTGTATGTGAATATAATTAAATTTGTGTGTTAACCTTTAACTTAATATGTTGCTTAAATGTATTCTTATAGCGTGTATGACAATTTTAGACTTTCAGCTGCAGCGGTTGTGTGTTGGCTTTTCGACATTAAAAGCCACAGGTACTGAATAAGTGGTTGCAACACTCACTTTCAAGAATTTATTTAAGACCCTCAGAAATGTACTGAACATTGTTCTAAATTAACTTAACATTACCTGCGCCCACATAGCAGAAGTTGGTGTACAATATGACCAGTAGCCAAACAAACAAGCTAAATTGTAATATACCAATTAATATTAAAGAGGTGGTATTATGCTAATTTTCAGGGTCAAAATCCTGTTTAGGGGTTGTACTAGAACAAGTTTACATGGCTTAATAAAAAAAAAATTCTGTCATACTGCACATTGCTGCAGCTCCTCTTTTTACCCTATGTGGAAGGCTGCGTTTTAGCTGTGGAGTGATACATCTTGTCTCTAAATGATCTTTGTTGAGAAGGAGTTGCACATGTGCAGTTCAATCAGAAGCGCGAGTAAGTGAGAAGCCGGTAAACAGCTTTGATTCAGCTATAGGCTACATGTTGCCGACCAGCTTGGCAACATAGACTGGAGCAAGAGTTTCAGAGTGGTGAGTTATTAATCTGTAACAAAAGTATTTTTCATCCATAAAGTTTTAACTGAGCTCTGTCTCTACATCACAGTAACAACCTTATGTCCATTGACTGCCTGGAGGGTAGCTGGTGTTTGGAAGGGAGAGGAGGTGTGTGCTGAAGCTCAGTGTTTTTCCACCGGTGTCGGACTACCTTAGTCTAACATAAAAATCTTTCTCAAAGTATTATAAACCGCTGTGCTGTGCAGTTTTGTGGTGTCTAATAAACTTCTGACTCATATGTAACTCAAAGTGGCTTCCTGGATCTCATTTCATGGTCTCAGATACCTGAAGCAACATGCTCACACCAATGCAGCCCTTGAGTTTTTGGTCTGAACGCTGGACTGTATAAAATCTACGGAAAAGACATATTGCAACATTTTCTGGTTAAATTATGAAACGTTATGAAATTATGAAATGTTTTTTACCTGCTGTGTGATTTACACAACCAGAAATAGCCAAATTGGCATGACAGGCGTCCATCTGAGTGCAGCCATGAGATTTCTATATTTACTAAAAACACCTAAATTACACTTTTTATCCATCTGCCTGACACTTATGATCATCTGGCTCATTTATTTGACAATTTGACTGACATGAAGAATGGTTCGCTGCCCAACATATTTGACTCAAAGAAAATCACCGTTGAAAGAGTTTCTGTTTCTCTCTTGGAAGTCCCTGTGAGGAGTTACACTCATCTTCTTCCTGCAACTCCCTCTGAGCCTGAACGTCACTTTAATTCTAGAAACCCAACAAATTAGAACATCTCATCTCATTGCCTTATTTCACTTAAATTGTGCAGCTTTCTTCTTAATAATGAGAGGATTTTATTTAATGTATGCATTAAATAACAAAAGTGTAATGGTGGTAGTTGGACCGAAAAACATTTTAAAAGTTTGAAGTGTCATATTATGCTCATTTTCAGAATAGGTTTACATGGTTTAATGTTCAAAAAACACGAGATTGGTCATGTCGTGTGTTTCACCTTGTGTGCTGAATGCTCCTTTTTATTTACGAAAATGAGGTATCTCATGTATATTCAATCTTTGTTTGGAGTTGCACATGCGCAGTACCTAGTGAAGTCCTCTAGCCAATCAGAAGCAGAATAGGGCGGGTCCTGACAAGTTGTGTGATTTGTTGCTTCAGCTGGTAAGCACGGCTTCTGCTCTGCTGTACATATTCCCGAACCGGCTTCGCCACCTAGACTGCAGCAAGAGTTTCAGAGTGGTAAGTTATCCATTTGTAACAAATGTATGCGTAACGTTTTATCTGTGCACTGTCTCTATATATCATAGTAACAACTTCATCTCCACTGACTGCCTGGAGGGTATCTAATGTTCAGTAGGGAGGGTGAGGGGATGCAACGGGCGGACGTCTTGTTACGCGTGTTTCTCCTCCAGTGTTTTTGAGGGCGTGCCACACTAGCCGCTCGGCGAGCATTATGAAGCATGTCACATTGATAGTTTATGTAAGTAAACACTGGACTACAATCGAGCTGTTTTCAGGCAGTTCAGAGCAGTGTTTTCTGTGGGAGATGGGAACTCCCTTTGGGGTGGACTTTGGACGTTTTTACTTTGCAAACACGTTACATGCACAAAAAATGATATAACACAATAAAGGAAAGGGAAAAGCTAAAAAGCATAATGACCCTTTAGCTTTATCTTTATTATCACCTAGAATATTGGAGCGACCACAGACATCTCTGAAACCTCTCTTCAGTCAAAATAAACCACTCTTTCCCACTCTGTTTTAATGTGCCATTTTTGATGTGTAGTTTATTTGGCTTTGATCCAGTGTTTGTGTTTAGTCAGACTACAGACAGATCCTGCTGTGGTCAGATAGGGGTGTTAAGGGGTTGTCTATGCCCTGAAGTGTGCTTAATCTGTGTCTGTTACATTGTAATTTGTGCTCCTGTCAAATGTGCAAATGTGATCTCTCTTAACGTAAATCTCCCAGATGAGTCCCATCGTGGCCTTCTGCTACCACATCGAATACCACTACATGCTGTGTTAAAACAAGTCGGCGCAAATTAAATACTTTGTAGTCAAGGTACAACAATGGCAGGCATCCTGCCAGTATTGAGTTGAGACCCTGTGAGAACACAGTTCTCACATGTGCCACCACTAAAACCGTAATGGATTTCTAACAGTAAACAACCATTGTTCATTTTTGCTACAGTTTGCATGAAAAAGGCAAACAGCAAAAAAGCCAACTTAAGGTTAAATGATGATTACACAGTATTTGGCAACAAGACCTTTAAACTCTACAGGGAGTTGGACAAGGGAGTTAAGAGTGAAGTAAAATAATTCTTACCTATTTATCTGCAGTAGAACACTGACAACCTTGATAATAAAATAATATAACACGCTCTGATGGCCCACTGCACTAATTCTCTAATTTGTTTGCTGTATCTGGTCAGTTTGTTTTAATTACTGTCTCTCATGTTCACACCTGTGACAACATTCATTGATTAAAATCATATGTAAAACAATCTTTATGGAAATTACTTGACAGTGACAGATGGCAAAAATATCAAATTCTTAAAAGGCATAATGAAATAGCACCTAAACAAAAGATGGTGTTTGTCTTTGCCCTCCATAATGTACGGAATCTCTGAGTGGGAGGTGAGGAAAAAAAATCTTTCTCTCTCTCTCCTTTTCCAGAATGTGTCTGCTTGCTACAGAACTAATTTCCAGTAGTTATGTGTTAGTTGGTAGTATGATACAGAACTTTCCTTGCATAAAAATTACTTTTCTTCTTTCAACTCTTGACAGGAGAATAATTATTTTATTGCCTTTACTACCCTTTTTAGGCTTGTGTCTTGCTGTAAGTAAGCTTTGAAAGCCTCACTCACTTAAACTTGTTGCAACACTTCCTGAAACATTAAGAGGTAAGGGCAGTGGTGACCAGTCTGTCTGACCCTTATTCCATTTGTGCTGCCCCATAATCTCCCAGCATCCACATCCACGATGAACTTAATATACAGTCTGTATAATACACCACAAACAATTTCACTGTGTGGTGTATTATACTGTAGCAGATGCCTCACTTGAGTAAGAGAATTGTCAGACCAAAAACATCTTGCATGTTGCTTCAGGTAACTGTGAAATACAATAAAGTAAAACACTACACAGTGTATTACAATGCAAGGAGAAAATACTGTATTGCATTGTGCTTATAGGACAACATATACAATTGTTGTTTTTAAGCATATGAACAAACAACCAATGTTGCTATTTTTCTTGTAAAATTAAACGGTGACCAATTAGCCAATATGTGGAACATGACTAAAGGGAAGTGTAGATGCTGAGGCAAGACCAGTTGTTCTGTTCAGTGCCGTTTGGCAGTGGTTTCCGTGAATACATGGCAGCACCTTAGAATTACAGTAGCAAAGGAAAGAGTCTGTCCTGCATGATGTAAAGCAGTAGTGTACCGTCGTTAATGTGCCCCAGTAGGACAGCTGGATAAAAAGCAAAAACTGTTGAGGGCTTATGAGGAAAAATGAGAAGAATGCATCCCAAATGGCTGATTAAACTTCAAACAGAGGCACAAGGATGAGCCTGAGTGCTGACAGCCAGAGGAAGAGAACAGTGGCTATCCAGTAAACATCAAAGGCATGAAAATCTCCTGATGTGTGTAAGAGTGTGGCTACATGTGTGGGCATGTGCGGTGTGAAGTGTGGGCACTGGTTTGTATGAACATGTAGACCGGCGCAGTGTATCATTTGTTAATTAGCAGAACAGACCTCAAATTGACCTTACCTACTGTGGCACTACATATACTCATGTTCATAAAAAAAAACACATAGATTTGTTGTGATACATACTGTGATTTGCTTTCTTCTAAAGCTCACAGCATTTCTCTCCATTTCTGGTGTCCAAAGATAAGTAGTGAACCTTCATGGTCCGGTGGATATCCGGATGCAAAAAGCAGGAAGCGTTCGGAGTGGTTCCTGTCCCCTCTCTGACCCTTTGGTTACATGGAAATGATGGGTTTTGCCTAATGTCCTGTGACAATAGATCACTCTTATGCAGCCCAGTATATATATATGTGTGTGTGTGTGTGTGTGTGTGTGTGTTTATTCAAGGTTAATAGTCCATTAATCTATCTTTTAATAAGAATCAAATCATTCTGGCTCTGCTGGGCTTTTTAAGCCGCGTTTCGACCAAAAGTACCAGGGAACTTTAAGTCCTCGGATCTCTTTTCAAGGAACTAAAAGGTTCCTTCAGCCCACTGTTGTGTGCATTTCCACCATGGTCTAAAGACTTGCGAAGATTAGGCAAATTAACCAGCTTACGTAGGCTGTGGGCCTATATGAAGTACAAAGCAATGCTTAGGCATCATTATTTGTAACCACTATCCATGAGAAAAATTTATAAATGAACATCAGATTTCATTGGAATATAATGAAAAACTATAGGCTATGCTTGACCATTAAAACAGTTTTGTTTGTGTGGGAGTATAATGAAGAGACATGCGATGAAGTTTGTTACACATTTAAGAACAAAAGTTTCTAGATTTTACAGAACTGGTTCAGCGGCCCAGAATCATCCCACATGACGCTACTCAGCCGATCACATCTGTGCATTGCGACTCGACTCAGTGAGTGAGATACACACAGCCTGTGTGACATGGGAGATGAGATGAGAGGCAGTTAGAGAAATAAGCGAGTCAAGTAATTTCACATCATATGCACAAAAGGAGAAAAGTAGAAGTTGAAAAGAAAGCTTTTAATCAAGAATGGACAGACTTTCATTCCTTCTATGAGCAAAACATAGTGATTATTAAAAGCGGCAATGTGACGCACCACTACGACATTACGAGACAAACTACAGATTATCTTGTGAGCAAACATGCCCACTTCCAAACTGAGGGCAGAGAAAATAAAGTAAATAAAATTTTTAAGTGTTTATTTCGAATACATGTAAAACTGAAACATCCAACAAGAAATAGCAATTAAAACAAATGAAATGATTAAATAACAATAATAAATAAATTAATAATTACAGCCAATGAACTTTGATATTTATATAGGGGATGTTTTTATCATATGTATCCTCCTACAACATGCTAATTTAAATGAGGACACTCCACCCCATGATAGAGCACACCAGTGTCCTATTCTCTATTTAATGTATATTTATCTGTTTGTCCTTTTAATATCATGAAGAAGATTGCCGTCTCAAAATATTGGTAAATTATTAAGTGTGCAACTATCTTTTTCACACCACGATTGGAAGCAAAGCAAATATTTCATCTGCACATATTGGATGACTGGACGGTTTGTGTCGTCCGTGTTTATTTGCAGCAAACAGCCAATCTACCAACTACTGTATAGATATGTTAGCTGTTAGCTAGCTAGCAATGGATGCACCATGTATGTGGTGTGTTGAAATGTTTTCACCTCGTGCAGACACAATCTTCGCATCATTCCTAGAGGAACTGATCAGTATTTTACATTTGCAGCAGCAACAGCACTGTGGCAGCTCTTGGCTATCTCTTCTCTGCTGGTGAAAATATGTATGATTCAGGGAACTCTGATATCCGTAAAATCAGCCCCTGTATTGTTTCCCTCGCTGTTGTTTTTGTGGTTGCCATGGTCACACAGTGAACCGCTGAAGCAAGTGGAAAAAGTTGAACAGTTGAACAATCAAACTCCAAATGCAGCGGCAAAAAGCTGTGTGTGTTTCCTCTCCTTGCCACTGGCAGCCTGAAAGCACCTTGGGAGCTCTTGTTTTGATGTCTGGCTAAATAACTAATAATCTTCTAACTACAGAGAGACAATTCTTTCTTCACATTTTTGGTAATTGGTCTAAGAATAATTACTAATGCTGTAATATGGAGACTTAATGATTGCATCCAGTAGCAAGTTAAAAAAAGCCTGATGCAGACATATGGCAATATGATTGAATGTTGAGGTAATTATTTAATTTCAAACTATTGTTGGAGTGCAATGCCAAATACATATATACAAAACAAAATAGATAAATTGTAACACATGCTAAAAACATTGTTTAAAAACCTTTTAACAGTTGATAAGTGGTTGGTTTAAACATTCCACTGATGCACCCATGTGTGGTGGTAACACCTAATTATCATCCCCAGCCAATGGGGGGGGGGGGTAATAAAACAAGCAAGCAATTGCCAGCACTGGGAGATGGAAGTGCTAACAATGGAGACCATTGATATTCAAATTTATAATAAAAGTGACCTACGCAACCCACGAAAGGGGCTTGAAAAGACCTGCACTTGTGGCAGGGAAGATAGGAGGAACCTTTTCACACTGCTATAACTCTACCATCATTGAATGGCTATTTTTCATCGTTTGTGGGCTTTACTTTGACTAGACATTTATCACTGTACTGTAGTGTGTAAAATGTTGTTCTGATGGGCTAGTAATAAGACCCTGCTTAGTATATAGGATCAGGAGCTGAAGGCCTTTTCACATGTAGAACAAAACTATACATTATAACTAGACACTAAGCAACAATGCATTACCAGAAGGCCACAAAAAGGCTTCCCTTCCCTATGGGTTACTTGGACTGTGCTTTTAGAGGTTATTTACATTCTGTACAGATCAGGATATTAACACTAGCAGCATCACACAACACAATGTGGATATATATTGCAATTGCATGCTGCTTTGGATAAAAGTGTCAAATGAATGTAATGTAGTAGTGGGGAGCCAGGAAAAAGGAGTCTCAACTGCATCGGCTGGTGCCATTTTAAAATGGGCAATCAGTCTCCAGTCCAATCAGCAGCCACCGCATACCGGGAAAGCATAGAACAAGGCTTGGCATAGGAATAGCCTAGCGAGTAAATCAAAATCAAGAATCAAAATAATCTAGTTTATATATCATTTTTGTGGGACTGGAGAAAACGTGGATGACATGGTATGGGATGTCTATTGTGCCTGATATAGCAAATATTTAAAATACAGTACAAGCAGATATGTGCAACATGCAAATCTCTAATAGCAAAAATTTTTTTCAGCAGCAGATAAAACATCTGCTAATATCCATGTGTGCAAAATGGCAGAGGTCAGCTTCTGCCGTTGTTTAAATTATGCATGTCCTGATTCAACCACTGGCTCAAACAAAGCAATGTAATTATTTCCAGACAGAATAATCTTCTGAAGTATAATAATCAGGAAAAATAAATAAGCCCCATTCGCTTCACACTACTGCAACAAACAGCCTTCTGGTTGGTAAAACCGGGTTATTTAGTCTCATCACTGGCGCAATGAACATGATGCATCGCAGAGACATCTGTCTTGGCATGCTCTTCAAAACCTGTGAGGTCAGAACTGTCCGTCGTCGTGACAACCCACCCTCTGATGCACTTATATTAGCTGCCCCCTCCTTTCTCCGCCTTCCTCTGCATCTCTGTGTCGCTCACCTATTCACCAGCCTGCCTGGGTGAAGAGCCGCATCGGCTGCTGAGTGAAATGATAATGAAGACAGTCTAAGAGTCCCCTCTCTACCCTATACGCTCTCACTCTTACACTCATTCTCTTTCTCTCTCCCCTACTACCCCCATTCTCCCCACCTTTTCTCAGTAAATCTGTCCAAACACTCCGGCTGTAACCTTCGAACGCTCAAGAACACTGACTCAATCTGTATACATGAATCCCTTATTGTTTTGAAGAAATCAAATCATTCTGCTGGCTGCTGACAGGAAAATTGCCACCTTGAATGGCGCGCACACACACACACACACACACACACACACAGTGCATTTTCATTTGCAAAACCCTCCTCCACAATGCTTTCACTCCGTTAATTCTTCTTCTTTGAAGCCATTCAGATAGTAATTTTTAATGAAGGCTTAATCAAAGAAGAGATAGTATACTGTAATGTAGCCCACTCACCTGCCTTTGTCTCACATTAAAATGTTTGAATTTGCCAAGGTCAAATGACTCAGCCAACTGACAAACGGACAAACACGCCAGCATACTGAAAAGCAACCATGATGACTCATAATCCCAAATAGTATCCAATTTGTTTTCCAAATGGAAAATGATCTCAATTCAGCTAACATTTCATGGATACTATAATGCTTTTACAAGGACATAATGCATCAACCTGTTCTCACTCCCTGAGTTGTTACATATGGACGCATGGTCAATAGCCATCGTCGTCAGTTTGTAATGCACTGGGGATCCCTTTATATGCCTGTCGTAGTTCAACGCATTGGGGGAAGCCCAACGTATAGGTAGGTATATGATATTTAACAGAGTAAGGAGGTGGTTGGGGCGGATGGAGGGCCAGAACCCGACTTTGAACCTGTGTGAAACAAAAAGTCAACATTAAATATTTTTATTTAAGTTACGCAAATTACGTAAAAAACTGCGATGTTTCATGACTTTAATAACACCCCGTTTCAAAATGGCAATGTTTTAAATTGCTGTTTTTTGTTTTTTTTTTAAATTCTAACCGGAAGTTGCATGTTTGTTGTTGCTAAGCTTTGCTAGTCAGGAGTGAGAATGTGTTGACTGCATTTAGAATAAGTTATGTAGCTTTAGAGTAGGAAATACACCAAAACACAGATTTAGAGAGTTTAGTATACAAAGAAAACACTTTTTGAATGGGGATAAATATAAACCACATTTGGTGGAAGATGAGCTGGAAATGTGGAAAATATTCTGGGTAAACCACAGCACCCTCGATCAAGCGCTTTACACACTGTAAATATGCTGGCAGTTTTACATGTTGGTCTCATATTGAATAAATGGCTGACAACGTCTTTATGGCAATCTAGCTAGGACTAGTGACATTTAGTAGTAGTACCTAGTAGTAGGTAGTTTTTTGATACATCATGAGAACATACTGTATGTCATGAAGTAGCAAGGGAGGTGTTATTTCTAAGGTCCAGGATTCCAGAAGTCTTGTTTATTTTCTCTCATTTATTTTCAGTATAGATAAGCAACTGCTTTGGGGGAAATATCTGCTTCTTTTATTAAAAGCAGTACAAGCTTGTTTATGAAAAAACATATTCCAGTTAAGTCTCAAATTTGGTGCAAGAACATAGCATTTTTAGAAGAAAAAAGAAATCTAGTCAATTAGCTTGTGAGCTCCACTAATGGTGATATGAAGCTAAATGAACTGCAATGAACTGAAGGAAAACTTAATCATTGCGGTATAACGTCAAGTTAATTAAACTTCAGAAAGATCAATCTATCCCGTTAGGAAGCATAAGCTATTGTGAATCCATGTCACCTGTTTTGGTGCAAATGAAAGTGACAACAGGTGCACTGGAGAAGCAAGAGCAAGACAACCTCCTGGTTTTGCAGGGAATGGTTTTGCAGGTGATGGTCACTTAAGTCAAGGGATTCAGCAATTACCGGATTTTCAAAAACAAAGTTACACGAGCAGTGAACCAACTTGAAGTGCCATGCTTATCAGAGACATGGAGGTTACTACTGTACACTGGCAGAGGGACCAAACTGTGAAGCTTTATTTCCACCAAAGAAATGTCTGAAGTCGGCGGTGTGGGAGCATTTCACATACACCAACACTGACTAGGGCGTTATTTAAGAGGTGACGGATCACCTGTTCAAAAACTTGCCATTAAAAGGTTGCTGCTAAAGGAGCGAATACCTACACCAAATTTGATGCAGCACCTGTGGGATCATCACCCAGCTTTGCACACCTAAGTAAAGGCAGTTCATAATAACTGAGTTAAATAACGTGGCAAGTTGGTAGGGAAAAAATATAATAATACGTATAATAACGTGTCACTTATAATTGATGCCATAGCGGTGACAGTTGGGCTTTCAGTGCAATGTAAACAAACAAAGCAGCATGTAACCTTTCAGACCAACAGCAAAAACAGCACTGCTGCGCCATGAAGCCCGTTATTGTTAATGGCTTGTGCCACGCAGTGGAGGTTTGTTTCTCCATCGAGCAAAACGCATCGCATCGCTTGGTGAGCTCGCGTGCACGGCGCTGTCAGAGTAGTTGAACTTTTGCACTGAACCCAGCTTCCAGCACAGCACAAATCGCTTTGTAGTCCTCTCGAGACCTTCAGTTACTGAACATATAAACATTACATCCTGTTGCCTTCTCCTGTCTGTCTTGAGAAAATGTTGCCGGCTGTAAAACACTAACAGAACATCAGGAGCTTATAAACTTCCAGGACTACCAATTACCTGCATTTCAGTTATTAATACAGTCTTATATTAATAATAATACTTAAATATTATAGGCATTGTTAATGTAATTAAATATTAAAAATCAACTTAAGTAATTACTAGTGTTGTTAAATTAATTAATGCAGAATAATCGTGATAATCATGAAACTGTAATTATTCCCCTCACTAGAATCGTACCAACAAAATCTACAATTGATGCATCGCTACTCAAGTCTCAAGAGTGTGGAGGTGATTCCAGTAGATGGGCTGTAATACGAGGATAGCCGGAGAGAGCCATAGAAGAGCAACCCAGCAGCAGGACCGGTATCTGCTCCTTTGTGCAAGGAGGAACAAAACGGGGGCAGAACGCAATTTTTGCACAAAATGTAGATTGAGAAATTCATGTCTGAAACTAGTATTGCATCACCCCATCCATGCTACACTAGTATAACTAGTACAATAGTGTTTTAAAGATAATTCCCAATAAAAGTCAACATTTAAACAGTAAATATGGACATTCGCCTGGTATATTTAAAAAAAAGAATTGTATGATAACTGTTGTATTTTACTTTATTTTCATCAAATTTACAGTTACAGTTGCATTCCAGGTGTATTAAAAGATATTCAGTTGCATCATAATTCATTTGATGATGGGTTTGATGGTTTATTACATTTAAAATATAGCTTTTTTACCAGGCATGGATGGAAAATATTTTTCTTTGTGGCATCTCCATTTAGTCTGTAACTCAGCAACCACCTATTGGCAACAGGGTTATTGTATCATGATTGTTTCTGTGAATTTTGCCGTCATTAAGTAAGCTTTAACCAGGAAGTAACATGCTATCACCACTGAAGAAAGATCCAGCAATTGATTCAGTCACTCACACTTATGATTCAATACTCAATAACTTAAGGAGTTAAAGATGTGTTAAAGATTTGTTCATTCACACACTGAACACCTTTTTTTTATCCAGGAGGTGTCTGTGTTTCTTCGCTGGTAAAACTGAGGATGTCATTAAAAGAAGCCTTTCAAATGCTTAATAACAGTGAGACATACTTCTGAAACTAGCAGCTCCTCTCATTGTATTCAAAAGCAATATGCGAATATGACCCATATTTGCATCAGTGTTTGCAGTAGTGACTTGACTTTTTCAAAAAGCATTCTTAATAAAATGTTTGTTACGAGCAAGAGTAGTTCCTGAGGCACTGCCGTAACCTGAAGGGTCCACAGAAATGGTCACCGTTAAGCCATCATCCCTCTTACAGTGTTGTAGCCTGCGCAACACAAGGAAGAGCAAATGTCACGTATAAAAGTCACAACAAAATGTTGAGCTACTGGATATGCTTCTTTGCTCCCTTTGACAAACCCAGAGTGGTCGCAGCTGTGGCGCTCCTGCAGGGCTGAGCTGGGGTCAGGTGCAGACATCTCCCTGTCATGTGATCTGTGTTCATGTTGTGCTGCTCTGACAGATGATCGTTGTCCATGGTCATATAGGGTGTTCGCACTGTCACCTCACAAAGTTCAGGAGCAGCACCTATACAGCAGAGGACAACTTTAATTACACTGATTAATTATACTTATATTATTGCTTATTGTGCTGGAAAATATTAAATACACTTGTGATGTGTTTTCTTCAGTACAACATTAAACAATTAATTCTGATAAGAGATTTGCAATATCTGTCACTATAGTAGTATAAAAGCAAGTTGAATGGCTTAATGGTAAATTTAAAATTGTGTTGTGTTGTTTTAGTATTTTAAATAATACACATATTAAGATGCACAGGCATATTGGTATATTGAGTCAAAGAGTTCTGATTGCAAAAGTTTAGTTGTTGTCTTTTGTCTACACCTCCAGACCTGTAAAGAGACTGTTATGACGATAGTTTTGATGTTAGAGGTTCCAAAAATAAGTTCTTTGTCAATAAGTGAAGTCTGGAAACTAATTTCAATTTTAAAACTTTAAAATACAACTGAGAGCCATGCAGACTATCATATCAAAGTAAGAAAATAACGTAATAAAAGATTAACTGTAGAAACTGCCTTTTATGGCAGTATTTGACAACAAGATAACACCTTCTAAAGCAAGAGAATATTTTCAATTTAATATTTAATGTCTGATGAGTTTTATTGAATGTTCATTCTTAAAATCTTCATTTACAGTCTGATGAAATCTGTCATTTGACTGAAAAATGTGAAGATGTTATATTTAACTGAGTAGCAGATCTCTAGAGTGCCAGGACACTGGTAGGGGTCGTCTAGTGGATAAAACAATGTATGAAAAGAAAACGGAAAGGAAGAATGAGAGTTTATGGAAGAGACTCGGTAAGAAAAGATTGGAGGGATGCTTCTGGGCAGTTGTGAAGTAACTTGCAGTATACAGGCTGTACATTTGTCTAATGGCTGGAACTGTGACTCTGTATAAATGGCTGGAGGTGTCTGACAGCTGATTTAGAGGCTGGGCTGTAGTAAATGAAGCGCGGCACTGATGGTCTTTCCCACCACAGCTTTAATGGACATACCTGCAGAGCAGTGGGCACAGAGCACAAGCCTGCCAACATTCGGGGGGTAGGAGGTTGGAGGGGGTGAGGAGAGGTGGTGGGGAAGAAAAGGAAAAAAATAGGGGGAAAGGTTGAGAAGAGGTGATTTTGGAGAACAGAAAAGTGTGGTGAGTACTGCAGTTTCTAGCCATCGTCCTTTGTGCAGAAGGTGCAAACACATGGACTGAAGTTCATCTCCTCCATCCACCATCAACTGCTTATCCTGCGTACAGGGTCGCAGGGGGGCTGGAGCAAATCCCAGCTGACATTGGACACAAGGTGTACCCCACCCTGGACAGGTTGCCAGTCCATCGCAGGGCCACACAACGAACAACCACTCACACCTAAGGACAATTTAGGGTAACCAATCAACCTAGCCTGCATGTCTTTGGATGGTGGGAGGAAGCCGGAGCACCTGGAGAGAACCCACGTAGACACGGGAAGAACATGCAAACTCCACACAGAAAGGGTTTGAACCCACAACCTTCTTGCTGTGAGGCGACAGTGCTAACCACCGCACCACCGTGCCGCCCAAGTTTGTCTCCTTTGACAAAAACAATAATGTCAAAGATAAGTATTACCCCCAGTCACCCCCCCACTCCTCCTCCCCTCCTTTCTTTCTCCCCGATCACCAGTGACCTCTACATTTTCAGCACCCAGAAGGATTTTCTTTTGACAGAAACCATTAATCCTCACTCAGAATTTAATTCAAGTCAATTCTCTGAGTCTTACCTTCAGCAGTTGGTGGCTCTCCCAAATGGTTTTAATTAATGATTACAAATTAAAGTTTGATTGGTCCTGATTGCACGAGGTGGTCTAGTTTTCTTACAAGCTCTGAATGCTTCTCTTTTAGTAGTTTAGATTGGAGATCTTTATTTAAAACTGTTATACACATATAAACATAAAATCTACAAAATTATGACTAGTTGAACAAAATCATCTTATGTTGAGCCAAATTATTACATCTAATATTCAGCACTGCTTGCTAATGAAAAAATGAAGCTTCATTATGGACTTTGGAAATACCAATTTTAAAAAGGCTCCGCTGACTAGAAATCTTCTGCTTTCACACTTTTAACTAATAAGTGGACCTTAGCTAAAAATAATCTGTCAAACTGTATTTTTAATGATTATTCTTAGTGCTTTTGAACTTTTTTGTTTGTCTTTTGTGTAATTTTTTTACTAAACTTATTTTTTAACATCTTGCCATCTGAGAGGGCAAAAACAGCAGAAGTTTTGACAGGTCTAAGCTGCAGGCTAGCTGACTACAGCTCCATTTCCATCCTTGTTAACACATGTGTAGAAGTTGCTAATGATGCCCAGCGTTTGTTTGTCTGTAGCTATGTTTTGTAGCCCAAAGTACAACATTCAAAGGATTCAGTGGACGTTCTGCTTCTGCTTTAATGCCTCTGAGGCATGTTGGACTGTTTGGGTGACTTGTGCTAATTACAATTCAAAAGCTGTCTCCCTGCTTGTCTGCTTCATGTATGACTTGTTTGTGTGTGTGTGTGTAAGCCATTGTGCCCTGAGAGGACCCTGACCCACCTCCGATGGTCCCATCAATCATCTTCAGTTTGCAGCCAGGAGCCAGTGACTTTCCTGATGGGAGTTTGGAGATTAGAATTCATGAGATATGTGACATGGATTCCCATCACCACACTCATCCTGCAATGAAATAACTTTCACTGAAGTCCCCCTACATGTAATTTATTCCAACAATGTCAAGCTCAAAGTTATTAAATTAACAGAATGTTACAGTACTCAAACAGTATCACCATATTCCACTCCTTTGTGCCTCCCTACTAGTTTGAACAGAAAGGACATGAGTAATATCATCATATCATCAATTATACAGAGTCTCAAGTCTTAAGTTAGACACAACAGAGATGTTTACCTTTAGTTTCACTTTGGTACAGATATTCCTGATGTCCGTTCAATGAATCCTAATGACTTAGTGATTGCCTGACTTGTCATCTAGCATCAACATCAGACCAAAATTTTAATTATGTTCAGTACTTTGGTTTATGACCAAATATCTGTTAAACTAATGACATACCCATCAGCCTCAGCTGTTGTTTGTGATTAGTGCTAATTAGCAAATGCTAGCATGCTAATACACTGAACTACAATGGTGAATATAATAAACATTATTCCTACTAAACATCAGCATACTGACAGACTAACATTCAGGTCAAAGCACCACAGTGGCTACAGTAGGCTACAGTTTTACAGAGCTGCTAGTAGAGTCTTGTTTATAAACTGCACGCACAATTATCAGGCAAATTGCTTTCCTCAGGATTAATTTTATTGTTGAACAAACGCAATGCTCTGTCAATCCAAAATATAACTGAACCTGAATGTTTAACTAAGAAAAAGTGAGTTTTGTGTTGCTCAGAATTATTAGGCATGTAAATTAGAAAATCATTTCTATCAAATTACTTGTTAACTCTCAATTTTTATACTTAGTGGAACAACACAAAATGACAAATAACATTTTTTGGCTTTCAAAAATATTTAATAACCAATATAGCCAGCCTTATTTTCAATAACTGCCATGAGCCTTAAATCCATGGAGTCTGTCAGTTTCTTGATGTATTCAAGATCAACTTTCACTTAAGCAGCAAAAACAGCATCCCAAATGCTTTTCAAAGAGGTGTACCGTCTTCCCTGACTGTGACATTTTTAGAGGCTATAAGGACTTTACTGTAAATCTCACGTTTGAGATGGGCCCACAAGTTCTCAATGGGATTCAAGTCAAGTGAGGAAGGGGTCCAGGCCTTTACTCGGGCATGTTTGAGGCCCTTGCTGGCTAGCCAAGCAGCGAAGTACTTGGATGCATGTGATGGAACATTGTCCTGCATAAAGATCATGGCTTTCTTGAATGCAGAGTACTTCTTCCTGTACCACTGCTTGAAGAAAGTATCTTCCAGAAACTGGAAGTAGGTTTGGGAGTTGAGTTTCAGTCCTTCTTCAACCTGAAAAGGTCCAGCTATCTCATCCTTAATGATAGCTGCCCATAACACCCCTCCTCCACCTTGCTGGTGCCACAGTCAAAGTGGTGCCCTACGTACATCAGTGATCCAGCCACGGGCCATAACTCTTCCACTAGTGAATCTTATTCAGTAGTGGTCGTGTTTCAGCCTTCCTGACCTTGGACATGTCTTTGAGTACTTTGCACCTTGTACTTCTGGACACTCCAGGTAGGTTGCAGCTCTGGAATATGGTGGCACTGGAGGATAATAGGTTCCTGGTTGCTTTATTCTTAATTCTACTCAAGTCTTTTGAAGTTAATTTGCGCCTTTTCTTCTAAATGCACTTTTTGTGCCCCAGTTGAATATTCGCAACAAAACGTTTGATTGTCCTGTGGCCACGTGTCAAAAGTTTATATTTTATTTTTTATTTAACCTTTATTTGACCAGGTAAGCCAATTGAAACAAATTCTCATTTAGAACGGCGATCTGGTCAAGATAGGCAAAGTAGTGCAGTATAACATGTAGTTTCACCAAAAACACAAATACAAGTACAATGTGGTATAAAGAGGTCAGAAGTTAATGAAATGACTCATATATTTCATTTCAGAGCGAATGACATACGAATAATTCTTGCGCCTAACTACACAGATTAATAACAGTTAAATAAGCTGTGATAAGATAAGTGGGCCTATGCAGAATAAATGCTAATACACCATTTGGCAAACAAAAATATAAAGGGCAAAGGTTATAAACAATACAGTAAAATAGAGCATATGTTTTAAAATGATGTGCAATGATCAGTTAATATCACTGTTACAACCCTATGGGTCGTGTGTTTGGGTTGGGGTCTCTCTCTCTCTCTCTAGTGGGTTGAACACTAGCTTAGAGCTTCCGTGAGTCCAGAACAGTGTCTGGTTTTAACCTCCTCAGTGGAGAGAGGACTTTTCAGCTGTTCATTTAGTGTTGAACCTCTCTCCCTCAGTTGCTTAACCTGTGTTTATTGTTGCCTTACTTTATTGGCTCGCTGTCTCCTTTTGAGAGAGTAGTTTTGTGTTTGTTTTCATTTGTCAATATTGAATAAATACACTTTAGTTTGCCCATAACCCTGACTTCCTGTCCTCTTTTGGCACAGTTTTATTTCAAATATTGTAGCTCCTCCTCCCATCTGGAGGAACGTAACAATTTGGGGGCTCGTCCGGGGTCTAAAAGAGACTGGAAGTCAGATTTACTGTGCTAGTTTGTATTGTGTGGTTGTGGTAACTGTTATAGGTGTTATGGCTATAGGTGTCCAGCTGAACTGTTTGACATCTCCTCCTTCGGACACCATTAGATGTTTTGCCTTTTTTTTAATGTTCTGAGTAATCCTGGGCTGAGATTAGTTCCCTGGCGGGGGTAGGCGAAGTTGCTGCCTTTAAAGTTGCCCCAAGCCCGGCACGCTCCAGAAGATAGACTTGGTAAAGTTTTTTTTAAATTGATAAGCAGGATCTGGGGAAGTTGTGGTTTTGCACAAAGCGCTGGATGGGGTGTGTGTGTGTGTGTGTGTGTGTGTGTGTTACGCTTGCATTTAGCTTAGCTTACTGGCTAGTGTGGTTAATAGCAGTGCTAGTGGGTGGCTAGCATGGCTGTCGTTAACCGGGAGGAGTTCATAGCGAATCCCACATTAAATCAGCTTGACTTGTGTAGGAAAGTTGATTTTATATTTTGTTGCTGATCACTTTGGTATTTCTGTCAGTAGAACTCTTGTGAAAAGAGAGCTGAAGGATGCTGTGGTGAGTGGCTTAGTGCAGAAGGGAGTTCTTAGCTTGGTTGCAGGTGAGACCTCCTCAGATTTCCAGGTAGAGGTGACAGACACATCAGAGCAGGCTGATGTTGGAACGGCAACAGTTCACTTTACCTCGTTTTGTACCGCACTCTGTAGAGTCCTCGTCACGAGATGACGCCAGACTGAAAGTCCGATTAGCTCGCTTACAGTTGGACAGGGGGGAGCATGAGTTCCAGCTGCGTAGAGAGTTGAGTTGAAACGCTTGGAGGCAGAAACTGCTCTCAAGATGCTTGACCTACAAGCTAGTGCTGCGCATTGCTCGGCTCCCCCTGAGACTCAGTCGTCATCCAACATTTCTTTTGATGTGAGTAAAAACATAGCACTAGTGCCTTCGTTCAGAGTCAGAAGTAGGTTATTTTAGCGCTTTCAAACTAATCGCAGTAGCTCTTAAATGGCCAAGGTACGTTTGGGCAATTTTGCTTCAGGGCATGTTGACTGGCAAGGCTCAGGAGGCTTGTGCTGCACTGTCAGTGGAAGACAGCTTGTGTTTTGATAAAGTTAAGAGCGCAGTGTTGCGTGTCTATCAGCTAGTGCCTGAGGCGTATAGACAGCGGTTTAGGGGCCTCTGTAAAGCTGCTGATGCTAGCTGATGAGTTTGTGTTAACGCATAAGGGTGTCTTCAGTAATCCGATCTCGTCCTCTGTCTCTCCACCACATCTTAGTGCTAGCAAGAAGTCTAGTGACAGTTAAACCAGCTTGGGGTACCTGTCTAACTCAACTGCAGGTGCTAAAACAGAGACTGTCATAAACCTGGTCACCTCATAGCAGATTGTATAACTATGAAACAAAAGCAGCAGGGTTCAGTTACCAAGCAGCTGAAGTGGGAGGGAGTGGGATTAATTAAAACTGTAACTTTTGGTAGTGAGCCTACCTCTTTGCAAGAGCCAGATGAATGTTTTAAACCATTCATCCTTCCTGGTTCTGTATCACTCACAGGGCAGGTTGAAGATCAGCGTCAGGTCACCATACTACGTGATACTGGTGGTTCGGAGTCTTTTATCCTTTCTAGTGTCTTGCATTTAGATGCTAAGTCAGCCTGTGATGTCAGTACAGTTGTCCGAGGTATTGGTATGTGTTATGTGCCAGCCCCACTTCATCGTATCCACATCCAATCTAAGTTTGTTTCTGGTTGGTTCCCTGTAGCTGTAAGGTCATTTTTTCCTGTTGATGGGGTACACTTCATCATAGGTAACGACATTGCGGGAGATAAAGTGTACCCTGACCCTGAAGTTGGGGATCTACCCATTTCTGAGAGTGAGCCAGACGAGCTGGTTCAAAAACACCATTGGAGGACTCATTGGAGCACAGAAAAGCAACCGCTCGCTGGCAAAGTGTTTTGCCACAGTTGTTGCTGACCCAAGTGAGTGTAGGAAAGGTCAGTGCTATCTTGTGGAAAACGGAGTGCTGATGCAAAAGTAGTCATTGCATACAGGTGCAGCAACTGAGACAGGTGAGGTTTTCGACACAGTGCATCAGATAGTAGTTCTGTTTAGTTGGCGTAAGCATGTGTTAGGATTAGCTCATGAACACCCGTGGTCCAGTGTGTGACTGTCCCTCTGCAGGGTTCATACTGCTGTTGGTGTGCTTTCAGGTCTCCAGGGCTGCAGTCCTGATTGGCATGGTAATCAGCGGCATGGGACACACCTGGGCCCGGTAGTGCAGCTCATCCAGGATGGCACATCAATGCGAGCTGTGGCAAGAAGGTTTGCTGTGTCTGTCAGCGTAGAGTCCAGAGCATGGAGGCGCTACCAGGAGACAGGCCAGTACATCAGGAGACGTGGAGGAAGCCGTAGGAGGGCAACAACCCAGCAGCAGGACCGCTACCTCCGCCTTTGTGCAAGAAGGAGCAGGAGGAGCACTGCCAAAGCCGTGCAAAATGACCTCCAGCAGGCCACAAATGTGCATGCGTCTGCTCAAACGCCGTGGAGAACATTCTGCTGCCTGCAACATCCTCCAGCATGACCGGTTTGGGTGGGTCAGTAATGGTGTGGGGTGGCATTTTTTTGGGGTGGCATTTCTTTGGGGGGCCGCACAGCCCTCCATGTGCTCGCCAGAGTTAGCCTGACTGCCATTAGGTACCGAGATGAGATCCTCAGACCCCTTGTGAGACCACATGCTGGTGCGGTTGGCCCTGGGTTCCTCCTAATGCAAGACAATGCTAGACCTCATGTGGCTGGAGTGTGTCAGCAGTTCCTGCAAGAGGAAGGCATTGATGCTATGGACCGGCCCGCCCGTTCCCAAGACCTGAATCCAATTGAGCACATCTGGGACATCATGTCTCGCTCCATCCACCAACGCCACGTTGCACCACAGACTGTCCAGGAGTTGTCGGATACTTTAGTCCAGGTCTGGGAGGAGATCCCTCAGGAGACCATCCGCCACCTCAGCAGGAGCATGCCCAGGCGTTGTAGGGAGGTTATACAGGCACGTGGAGGCCACACATACTACTGAGCCTCATTTTGACTTGTTTTAAGGACATTACATCAAAGTTGGATCGGCCTGTAGTGTGGTTTTTCCACACTACATTGATTTATTTCATTTAAAATAGCTTTTTTTTTTTTTTTACCATACGAGAATGAAAATATATATATTTTCTATTTTGCATCTCCATGTAGTCTGCAATGGTAAAATAAATGTTAATGTACAATGGATTCATTTTGAATTTTTGACCTTTTTAGTGTCAGTTAAATCTCTTTTTTGGCCCATTTTACCTGAGGTAATGACGCTGCCTAATCATGCACACCTTGACATAAGTTGGGATTCACTTTTGCTACACCCTCACTCATTGCACAAATACATATCTCAAAGTGATGATTCCCAATGAGCATTCAAGTTTATTTGGTTTGGAGTTGGACATTGAATCACTATTTCTATGCACAATCAGAATACTACCTTGCCTAATAATTGTTTATTAGTCTAGGGAGGCAAGCACATGGGTGGCAGCAGTGTTTTGTAGCAGCTGGAGATGTTGGAGGGAGCCCTGTTTGATACCTGAATAAAGTGCATGGCAGTAATCAAACCGTGAGTAAATCACACATTAGCATTTGATAAATAATAGCTGATTATCCTCAGCTGGATGAAACATTTTCTTACTTGGTCAGGATCAAATATAACCCCAATACTCCTGGCAACTATGCTATGCTCAATTTGATAGCATTGCACAGCAGTTTTAGACTAGTAGATACATTAATGCCACGTCACACAATCTACAGAGAAGGGTAATAATTACTGAAGTCTTACTTTGAATTTGTTTTCAGTAGAGCATGGTAACAAGGCTCAGTTCAGTGTCAGCAGCATTACATATGGACAGACATCATACAGACAAAGATATCTAGATCTCTCCCTACACACACTCACTCACTCTAATAATTAAAATATTTCTACTACCCACAGACAAATGAAATTAAAAACTCTTTTACATTTACCTTTTATTTACATGTTCCTTATAATGAATAAGGACTTATTTAAACTAGCATTTGTTTTAGAGGCAAGAGAATCTGAAGCTGTCGTATTATTTAAACTTCCATTTAGCTTTGCCGAGACACATTAAAGTCTTTGAAAACGTTTGTTCGCTCCATTTTTCCCATGTGGTGTCAGAGTGCTTGCTCATGTGTGAACACATGGGTGTGTGTGATGTTTTTCTGTCTCCGTGTGGTTGTAGTGTGCTGACAACTTTAGCATCCATAAATTATGCATTCAGCCAACCTGACTAATTAATGTTCTGCAATGTGCTCTTCTCCTTGCTTCTTTTAGTACTGCTGTATGCTAACACAGTACAGTTTCTGGTCAAGAGTTAAGATTTTATCTATTAAAGCCTTTTTAACAAAAACAAGGTAAATAAACAGTCAATATGTCATGATGATAGCGGCAGGCAGCTCAGCAGGAATGCAGATGGAAAGGGGTGGGAAAGAATTATTTCTGTAGAAGGGTACTCAGAGCACATCACTAACCTTGTTTTATTCAGTTAAGAAGATCTGTCTCATGCATTCTACTATCCACATTTGGTGTCCTGCACTTGCTGAATATGTTAATTAATTTTGTAGCAGGTCTAAAGCTACGTATAATTTTAATACAGTTATAAAAATTAATATTTCCGGGAATATTAATTCATGCCTCAAAACAAGGAGCACCACCTAAAGATTTGCTTGTCCGCCCAAGGCTTTAGGTCCTTGAGTATAGACTGAGAATTACACGAATTTCTGGTAATTCATTAGTTATTAATGGTTCAATTATTCTGAAATCGTAAACTCTAGTCAATCAGTCAATCTCAAATCTGAGGGTGAGTACTATGTACAGGGACTCTGGATCCTTAACAATACACACACAATATCACTGTGCTCAAGGTGAAATTTATTAACTAACAAAAGAGAGTACAACAGTGGGAGTGACTGTGGTAATATTACAGGGACAACAGTCAACATGAAAACCAGAAGGTAATGAACAGAGTATGTTAGGCTCGATGGAATTTCAGTTTATATTGTAGAGGGAGAGGATTCTACGAGGATGAGGGAACGACTGGTCGGAAATTACGTTGCAGATTTAGTTTGAATAACCTAGGGGTTTATTAACTGTAGATGAGGGCCAACTAGAGAACACCAACGAGTAACAGTGTGGTTTGTTTTGCCTTACTTTTGCCGCAATTCCCCGTTGCAAAGGCTCGACTGCCGGTTGGCTTGTGGAGTTGGTTCTGGCCCGACCCCAGTGGCGTTTCGAGTTGAGTTCGAACCGGTGGATTTGTTCCGGAGTCCTTTGCGGGAAACGCTTGCAGCAACGGACCGTCAGCCCAGGCTTGCACTCTGAGTTCGTTTGGTGTTGCTATAGCTCAGCGGAACACACTCCAGGCTCTGTCGTTAGATCCGTGGCTTCGTTCATTCAAGGCAAGAAATGAATGGCTTCTGAGTTTCTTGTCCACAGTTGTTCAAAACGATGTAAATGTAAACGATAAAAAAACAAAATCAAATAAACTCACACATTCGCTGTAGGTTCGCGAGGCCCCGGGAATATAGGCTATTTATTGTTGCTGAAATTAAACAAGTCTGGGGAAAGTTTCACCACAGGCAGCTCGAAACAAAAATTAAATCTCCCGCTAAGAAAATTGGGGATTCAAGGGCAGTAGCTTCAGCTCGTCTGAAGAAAATTTAAGTATGAAACGGAAAAAAAATCGGAATTTCAAAAGTAAAGGAAGTTAACAAGAGCGTATACGTTTAGTTTCAAGAGGTTTGTGTTTTTTTAGTTTTTTTTTAGAAGAGCGTGAGACAAAAGACACCAAGGACTTTTATCTACCTACTTTTACCTTTTAGGACGTTGTGACGTCAGTTTGGGAGTGAGTATCTCTGGGGGGAGTCACCCCAAAAGTGTTAACTTTCTAGTGGGATAAAGAAAAACAGAAAAAATAAATAAATAAAATATATATATACATACACACATTGCACGTATTTTCATTTAATCTCTCTCTCCACAATATCGACATTTGAAAAATACTCAGTTCTAAACATTGGGATAAAGACAAGCAAAACAAGACTAAACACTAGGGGTTAAAGGTTATAATCGTTATATAAAAACGTAACAAAGCTTAACTACATGTTCTCAGTTTAAACTTGATGGTTACCGGTTTTAACTCGAGACCATTTAGATGTAAGCGTGGCAGCAAAAATTTCGTTTAAACAATTACATGGTGATAGGTACTTGGCGCTCATTGTCAGTGTACGCCGAGTTTTAAACACTTATGTATTATACCTTTCCTGTCCCCTTGGTGGCGCTCGGGTCACACGAGAAAACAGTAGACATTCCACTGTGAGATTCACCACTTTAACTGAGAGGCTGGTGATACACACACAGGCGTATTGGCATTTTAGTAGGAAATTGTATATGAAACATTTAACTAAAGCATTGGTTAATACTAAACAGGGAGGAATTAAGACAAAACAGAGAGGTTAGGGAACTCTTCAAGATTACTTTCTTATGGTGCTGCTAGTTTTCAAACATCACAAAGGATAACAACGGGGTCATTTCTTACTAAATTCAGAGGCAAATGCTACTCCACTACTCACTTATCAAGGTTATTATTTAAACAGAACAAACACAGTTTATAATGGAACCTTTGTTGGTTCGAGAAAAACAGGGGTTGTTAGGGTCTTCTCTGTTGCAGCCCTGGCTTATCACATTTGCACATCGGCTAAGAGATACGGGAAAAGTGGTTTATGGCTCAGCCGTTCTGTGGAAAAGAGTCAGGTTGAGGCCGGAGGTGACCTGCGGGGAGAAAGAAAGGGGTCAGATAGCCCCTTTTGCTGTCCTGTTAAATGTCTCTAGTGACACCTTTACAGCTAGGGAGGTTCACTAAGGCTCTTTGAATACACAATCCTTAAGCAGTGCATTGTCTGAGTCTCTGCCGATCCCTACCAAACACCAGGCGATGTCTCTGGTTTTTGCACGTGAAAAGGTCAACTCTAGGGGAGGAAAACATCCCCCCTCTTTTAACAGAATCTGACCTTCTTTCCCTTTTTGAGTCTGGTTGATTTCACAACAATTTAGTCTTCATTCATATTTACTTTCACCCAACACTTAATTCCCTCATTCAGCAATACTCTGGTCCCAGTGTGGAGACTGACAGGGAAAGAGGAAGGGAGATGATTAGTGGTGGAGGTTCCACCGCTATTACCAGGAACACTGAGAATTAAAGCTAGTGCAGACTTTTATAATCTCAGAATTGCTGTACTGCTCACACTGAAAGATATTTTTTGTCACAAGGCTGTTGAAATGTTTACATGCAAATCTGTCCCCTAGAAATGTTTATATTACCAAACCGTTTCCCCATTATATTGTGGCTACATATGTAATTGCTTTCTGGGTTACTTTCAGAAGCAATATGTTGTTTTTTTTGAGTGAATGAAGGCACTACATGAATGTATCACATGACAGTCTCCGGGAGGTGGTTGGGACAGATGGTGGCAGGACCTTGAAACCAGGGTTAGCGTCCAGACTCTAGTGTGTGGGTAGGTTTAGGCAATAAAACTACTTTGGTTAAGGTCAGGAAAGATTGCGGTTTCAGTTAAATGTAAAGAAACACATTGTGTCTTAATTCACTGTGGGCCTTTTCCGTTTAAAATCAGACCATGATTATTTTCCTAACCTTAACCAAGCACTGTGATGCCTAAACATAACCACACTTAAGTGTGACCATAAGCTGCAAAGTGTAATAATTCTGTAGTCAACACAAGCAGATATTATATGCAAGATTGGATATTTTGTCAGAAAACCCTTGAAAATGATGTCAATGTTTTACTTATGTTCATTATCAACAGTTTCACGACTTGCCAGATGCATTAATTTTACTTATTCTCATTAAGTTAATAGAAAATGTAAAACACACATTTCCTTCAAAATAAATTTGCTGTTGCAAATTTGAATGAAACGTTTCACCTGCATAAGGCGAAAAGTGATATTTGAAAAGGGGAACGTGAGCCGCTGTTGGAAGTCAAGATAAAAAAGGAAACGGATGCTATATAGACCACTTAAAAAGCAAGGCAAGGGAACTATTTATGGGATTTATGTTCCTTTTCTTTATTCAAGATCATGATTTTTCAATTTGAGAACAGGCTTATTGATTTCTCGTCAGATTTTGTGATGCTTTCTCTCAAATCTCTGCCCTCCCGATCAAACAGTCCCTGCTTCTGCTCAAACCACATGCTTGCACTCAGACATATTTTTGCTTGCCCAGATTTCCTGCGCTCCGGTTTCAGTCCCCACTTTGCTCAGGCTGTTTCTGTGCGCTCGTGACCAGGTGTAGTGGTGACCCCATGATATGACCCCTGCCTTATTTGGGGGCGCACTCTTTACTTCTTAGAGCGTCCTGTATGGACGGTTACTCTTTAATGGGGTGTTATGACCCTGGGGTCATATTTTGTTATTTATTTATTTCTCCCTGCACTGTCAGCTGTTCTCCTCCCTTTTAGTGTGTGTGTGTGTGTGTGTGTGTGTGTGTGTGTGTATTCAGTATATGGAGAACAGGTGGGCACACTGGATTGGTCCTGTAGAGTTGATTGGAGTCTCCTGATTGGTCACCTGGATGACAGCAGCCATCTTAAGCCCCACTGACAGGAACTCTTCTCTCTCTCTGCCATTCCCAACCTGAGCCTGTGTACTGTGTATTATGTTGTGTTCATTGTACGTAAAGAACTGTTGTGAGTATATTAGACTTAGATTGTAAGTGAACCTGTGTAGTGAACACGTTAGAGTAAGTTTAAACTACTTACTCTAGTCATTCTGATTATTGTCTTATGACAACTTTTTTGTTGGCTTTGCCATTTTGTAGCCATTTCCTTTGTAGCTATATTGTGTCAGCTACTAGCAGTGAGTAGGAGTGAGAAGCCCTTTTTGTTTGCACCATTTTCTCATGTTTTTGGAATTAGAAGCCTAGTTTAGAGCTTTGTCTTTTCTTTACTTTTTGGGTTTAGGAAAGTTTTAGGTTTTCTAGTTTCTTAGTGTTTTGGTTGTTTAGGGCACTGCTCATCTCCAAAGTTAATAATAAAACTGCTAAATTGTATTTACTGCGTTCTGGCCTTGTTTGGGAATGGGAACACTGGAAAGCCACACATTTATTTATTTAGTTACATCCCCTAGACCCTGGGATGTAACATCAACTCCTGCACTCCACTGCTTTATCATATCCTTCCCTTGATTTTTATTTTTTTTTTTTACAACTTTTGGAATAAAAGGACAGTTATAACAAATACCAGTGCCTGTACTTTTTACTATAATGGCTACATACCATTTTAATAGCCCTATAGCACACTGGCCTCCCGTCAATGTGCTAAAACGATGTCACCTTCCTGACTCAGAGTTCAAACATACAGGTTCTGACTCCAGCTATAACCAGTTAACTGCTACCTAAATATAATATGGCCCCACTGGGTTTATGTTCTTCAAGACAATCAAATATGTATTTTGGCCTGAGATAATTTTTATACGTAACTGGAAGCCAGTGTAAAGATTTAAGAACAGAAGTAATCTGCTCAGTTATCTTTGTTCTTGTTAGCATTCTGAATGACCTGAAGTTGTTAAACAGTCTTTTTTGGGAAGACCAAATAAGACACCATTACAATAGTTCACCCCGCTCAAACTGAAGTCAGGAATGAGTTTCTCTAAATCTTGTCTGGACACGAGACCTCCAATTCTTCATCTTGTTTGAGATGATTAAATACTGATTTAGTTATTGCCTGTGACTGCCAAGGATCTATTAAGAGTCTATTTAAACACCAACATTTCTAACTTGGGATTCTGTCTTTATAGCACTGGAATCATGATGACCAACTTTCATTCTCTCCCTTGTTGCCAAATACATGATTACTTTCTTGTCTTTTATTTAACTGAAGGAAATGTAATTGCATCCAGCTAATGCTCTAAGCATTGATAGTGAGTCTAAGGCTACGTTCAGACTGCAGACCTTAATGTTCAATTCTTATTTTTTTCCCAGATCCGATTTCACATTACTTTTTAAATGTGGCCCATATCAGACTCCACTGTGAACTGTCCGTGGCCAGAAAGTGACCCGCATGCGCAAAAGAATTACACGACGTCACACGCAGCACACTGTTACAGGCTACAGAAGTAAACAAAAAGCCACAGAGGTTAGCTCCAGTTAGCTCACGGGAGACTCAGGTTTTTCATTGTCCTCTCACTGGGCGCATTTCATTCTGGTCAAAGAGCTAAGTAAATCCGTGTGTTGTCTGCATAGCTGTGATAAGAAGTGTTACTGTCATGTATGGTTTGACCGAGAGGGAGCATGTACTGGTTGAATAATTGCCAATGCCCAAGAATCAAACCCTGAGGGACTCCATAAGGCATGGCAATCTGCTCAGATATATGATCACCACTGCTTCTGCCTCTGCCTTTGTGATTTGATCAGAACCAACTGAATGGACTGTGCCAGATAATCGCACCTACCTTTCCAGTCTGTCAAGACGATATATAAGTATATAAAAGACAGTCAGTTTGGCAGTGGAAGCATTCAAAGCTCTCTGGTGTGTTCATGATTCAACTAATAGCAGCTGCTTGGAAAGGTAATTGTCAGGTGATTGAGAAGCAGAGGCCGTAGCCACATATCACACTCTTTAATGTTCAAGCTTAACATCTATCATTATGTGTTTGTTTAAAAGAAACTGAAGAGGGGGAACTGTGAGAGAAAATAAATTCCTGAACAAACTGCCATTCATGATGCAAGAATGGAAGGGAAGGAAACAGAAATGTCCTGAAATTACTGTAATAGGGACTCAGAATGCAGAGAGCACTTTAGCGCAGTTTATCCCAGCCAAGCTGATTGTTAGTCCACCCAGGGATGTGCCAAAAACTCAGAGCAGGGACGGACCATATTTATCGATGCCAGTTGGAGCATCCCATTAAAATGTGTAGCCAGGGGACTTGGAACACTCAACAGTTGTCCTTAATATAAAGCTGAATGCGTTCCATTTAAAATATTGTTATTATATCCATCTGTATGTTCAAATTGTAAAAAAACAACACTTTAATGACTTTATTTATAAAAGCGTGTTACAAAGTGCATCACAAAAAATGACATGAAAGTAAAATAATTCAATAAGCCTTTTAATTTGGTTTGGCGTAAGTGAATGAAAAGATTTATAGGTGTCATGATTTGGCCTTGCCATCTCCTCTTTCCTTAAGTTTCCTCCGTTTTTCCTTCCCTGCCATCTCTGTCTGTTTGGTCGCGTTTCCGGCACTGACTCGTCACCACCTGTGGCTCATCCAGTAATCAACCTTTGCAGTGAAATACTCATCTTCCACTCCTCGCTAGTTCGTCAGTTTACCTTCCGTGGTATGATTGCAACTTTGCTTTTTTGTGAATAATCCGCCATTGGTTCCTAACGTTCTGTTTCTGCCTGCTTGTAGTAACCTCCTGTGTGTCGAGACCCTGCCTCCCTGTCAACCTGTCCGCCTGCTCTGAACCGTGTTCTTTGGACGCCACCATCTATCCTATGCGGAGTCCGGAATTCCCCCCACTTCCTCCCCAACCACCATGTTTTCATTGTGCACTTTATTTGTGAATAAAGCTGCCTGAGTACTGTTCGTTTGAATCCTTCTAGTGAGAACCTAACAATAGGTAAATATAACATTAAATTGGGAAAGATTAAAATTAATCAGGGAAGATGGTTTTAAATTTTGATCTGAAATGTAACTAAAATAAAATAAGGGAAACCACTTAAGTAAAATTAAGTGAAAGCTAATTCATGTTCCAGATGGTTGGTCAATTTCAAATTTTAACAACAACAAGATGAAAGATGCCTGTGTGTTGCTATGGGTCCTGCATGTGTGTATTTCAGACCTGTGTGTAAATACTAGCAGTAATAACAGAATGAAAACATTGAATTTCCCCTTGTGGGATTAATAAAGTATATCTGCTTCTTTATTCTATGAGACACACAATGTCCTGAGTACAAACAGATTATGATTGTACAAAGTGGGGCTACAGCACATAATTCTTCCCTTCCGCTACTTTTTGCAATGGAATCAATGAATTATTTCACTTTGTCAATGTAGCGATACAATTTGTATTGACAGGACCTCTCAGTCCAGAGAAGCAGTGCTTGGCCCACTTTTCAAAAATCAATACCTGGCAGCAGGATAATCACCAAGCTAGACTGCAGCCAAAAAACTGAGAGCTGGTGCAACCTACTGTCTGTGGATAGGAGTGTATCCCATGTGTCTATTTGTACATATCACACATGCAGTGTGGTGCATGTGTTCTGCATGTGTTAATTACACATTAGCTGCTTTCACACAGAGATCCTGCAATAAATGCCGCATTCATTCATAATGAACAAAATATTGCGGCATAATCCTGCAACAGTGTGCGTACTTTCACAAAGCAACTCGGCTTTCCAGATTAGACTGTGGAAAAAAAAAAAAGACCACATCTTGTAACACAGCTGTGGCTTTTCACAGAGACATTCTGACCGCACTTTCATTCAGCGTAGTGAGCCAGCATATTCGCATGTGAAAGTGCCTATTGATACCCAAAACACCACTTATTGCTCACATTGTATACAACTAAATTACAATATAAATTACATTGAAATTGAAGGCTTTTCAGGAACTTCTTTTTTTGAGAATGACCCAAATCTCCACACATGAAAATGGCCCAAATCTGATACAGATCAAATAAAAAATAAATCAACATTGATGCGACTTTGATGTCACTCTAGAGCAGCTGTTCCCCAGCCAGATGGTGCCGTGATAAAAGATAAAGCCATTATTATACATGTGGCTCTCTTCTTTGTCTACCTTGCGCTATCATATGCTTACAAATTCCCTGTCTTGCACCTGAATCTGAGTTATGTGCATGCTACTTTTGTCTGTGCCGACATATTGGAGAGAGAGAGAGAGCGAGAGAGAGAGAGAGAGTGTTGTGGGGCATATGGATTGTTCAGCGTCAAACTAATCAATGTCATGTAAAGGAAAGAAAGTTGTGAACATTTGTCATAGTTCGGGAGAGATGTGACCCCAGGAGTAAACCGGTAGAGTGCAATGAAATCTGTGTCTCCTGTGAAAATCTGGAGGGTTAGCAAGTAGGAGCTAACCAGAGCTAACCTCTGTTGCTCCTTTTTAACCTCTGTACACCAGTGTGACATTGTTTTATTCTTCTGTGCAAGCGGATCACTTTCAGTCCGTGGACAGTTCACACTGGTGTCTGATATGGATATAAACAATGTGAACTGTCAAACCAAAACAAATGGAATTAACGTCTGCAGTGCAAGTTTTCCTCCTGCCACTACACACATACACGCTACGCCTACACAAGCACACTGACGACCCAGGGGGTGAGGGTTACAATTTTGGATTCATTTATTGGAAGGTTTTTTTCTTTTTACATGTTTATTTACAGCATTAAATGTTGAAATGTTTATTGTAATAGGCTGTATATTAACTTATTGGGAGAAAACTGGTAGTTCTATGTAAAATCAGATGTTGAGCACCCCCATATTGCATAAACGGCATGATCTTTGTTTCGCTGCGTAGCTTAGACTGTGAGATTGACAGTCAAATCAGGCTCCGCCCACCGAAGCATCGAACCTTCGACTATTTGGGGTCAGCCCCAGAAAATTCATTAGTAATGGATATGCATATGAGCATGCACATCCTAGTGTTTGCGAGATACAAACAAACAGGGGTCCACTCGTTAAAATAGAGCACAGCAGGATGTGTTAAAGAGGTGGTATTATGCTCATTTTCAGGTTCAAAATCTTATTTAGGGGTTGTACTAGAAAGGGTTTACATGGTTTAATTTTCAAAAAACACCATATTTTTCTCATACTGCACATTGCTGCAGCTCTTCTTTTCACCCTATGTGTTGTACGCTCCGCTCTTGAGCTGTACATGCGCAGTTCCCAGGTAAGGACTACTAGCCAATCAGAAGCAGAGAAGGGCGGGTCGTAAGAAACAAGGTAGTGTGATCCAAATCAAAGCCGCTTTAGACTGCGACCGTAACCTAGCAGATGGTATAAGTTACTCACAAGTCCACAACCTCACAACATCAATGTTCCACATCTTACCATAAACCACTACAAAAATCACCATATTTCAACTCAATTTTACATAAAAATTGGCCAAATAATTTGAACGTTTGCTCAGTAGCTTTCACATCGGTTGTAACATTAACATTATAGTTATAACTTTAGCTGTGTTAGCCAACATTTACAACAACTCCGCACTTGAACATATTGTGAAGTTACATTGCCGTGTTTATTTTAAATATAATTCACAACAAATAAAGCCTACTTACAGATTGTGATTGTGAATTTCCAGGCCCAAACAGAGTCGGAGTTGCATCGTCTTTTAGGACTAAACATTGAACTGTTGCCGGTGTTCTGACGATCTATGCTGCCTTGCCGAAAAATGCTACCATAGCGCAAATCGATAGACTCGACTCTACTCGGCCCTGCTCCGTTTTCCATTGGAGATAGTACCCAGAGATAGTACGTAGCTTGTCGTCATGGCAACGCCACACACATCTGCCGAGATGTTCAATGCGACACACACACCAGCGATCCACACAGCTTTCTCTTTTTTAAGTTAAAACATTTCAACATTGCTCAGAATGTAAAGACAGATAAGCGGCATGAAAACCTTCCAGCTGTGTTTTCCTCTGCCGTTGTTGCTGCAGCGGTCTGTGAGACAGCGGGAGCAGAGGGCTCTGTGAGCGGGCGTTTGGCCGGCCTCACACGCTCCTCCTGTGGGTTGGCACAGGCTTCCCCCGCAGCCACTTGCGGAGCTCAACAACTCCGAAAATATTTATGCACTTTTTTAAGCATTTTTGTTCTGCTATCACTTCTCGTAAAACTGTCAATATATTCGAAATCTACATAGGTAATTTCTCACCTCAAAACTTTTAGTGATGAAATTCTATACAAAAACTGTAAAATATAAAACTTTATGTTTCTGGCCTCTGTCTGGTGCACGCAATGATGATGCAGTGAATAGTGACGATTCTCTCTGACCAGTCAGCAGTCTGTCATGTTTTCACGTTACAGTTTAGTATCCCTCAGCTCACTGGGAACCTCGATGGAGGTGATATGAAAAAAAGTACCTGGAAGCAGGTACAGGTCCAACATTTCTACAATGGAAAACCAAACAAAGGCGAGTTGAGTCAAAGGGCCTCCACTCAGACTAGCTTGGTTTGAGGGCGTGCCTGACCCCGCTAGCCGCTTGGCAAGGTTAATGACGCGTTTTCATTGTGATGTCACAAGTAAAGGAAGTGAAGGGCTGGACTACAAACGACCTGTTTTCAAGCAGTTCAGAGCAGAGTTTTCTGTGGGAGATGGGAACTCCCTTTGGGATGGACTTTGTGCTTTTTCACTTTGCAAACCTGTTACATGCACAAAAAAGATATATAGCTCAATAAAGGAGAGGGAAAAGGCAAAAAGCATAATACCACCTCTTTAAATTAATAAAAAAGCAACTCCTGAATGAAATCAAATGCAAACTGTTACAGTACCTCAATCTACAGCCTCAAAACTGAGTTGAATTGAGTCAGCATTTAGCAAGCACAAGACTACCCTGCTTTGTAGCAGATTTTCTATGTTTCCGGTCCCTCTGTGTAATCCTGTTTGTCTTTTCTAAACAAACACTGAGACACAGATACATAAGTAACACTTATACAAATATAGCTGACAAATACAGCTGTTGTGTTACAGAATAACTCAAGGCAAACCACTGAATGGCCTGTCCAGTCCTTAAAACTCAGCTCCCCCAAACATTTCGTTAGATGAACGATTCCCTTGCACCGCTTTAGAGGAGCAGTTTGTAGCACCTGGCCAAGGTGAGAGCAGGCTCTGGATTTATAGTGGAATGCGCATAACCTCAAGGTGAACTAGCTAGTAATGACACTATCTCTGCGCTCAGAGTCCCTCTCTCTCATCTTCACACAGCCTATAAAACCGAAATGTGTCTAGAATCAAGGATCCTGCCAGCTCCTGCCACTATTTCCTACCGACATTTTCCATTCCAATAAGGCTCTTTCTTTTTCAGAGATATCCCCCTTTCACATTGAAGAGCCTGTGATGTTGTTGAATGATCCTACGAGTCTTTCAGACGTCTCTTACAGATGCCTTTAAATCTCACAGGGAAGAAGGGAGCCTGGGGCATTTGGGTGGTAATGAGGATGAGTTATTGATAAGACAGAATCACATAAAATGGACAGATGACTAGTCGTCAAAAGTGTGCTGAAAGATAAAGGAGAGCATAAAATAGATTTTGTGGATTACAGGACACAAGCTATGTAGTTGTTTGTAAAGTTGTGTGTTTGTGTGTTGGTGTGCATGGATACATGTGGCTGTGTGCCATTAGATGGCGGGTGATTTACTGTAGATTTTTTAAAGTGAAGAGGATGTTATATAGCCATCATAAGATGTTGATCATCGTGTCCTTTCTTACCTTTACTATTAGACAGTCATGTAGGAGCACATACTAATAAACATTTTAAAGTTATACTTCAAGTATAGTTATTAATTACAGCCACAAGTTTCATTCTCTGATGGATTTTTCTTGGACCAAGAATGGTCTGAGGCCAGCTTCACTATTAAAGTCTGCTTTAATCTTTGTATATACATACTGTGCATATTGCTCTCGGGAACACACAAAAAGCCTTTATCGGAGTTTCAAACCAACACCTTGTTTTGAATATGAAACAACTCCTGTAGGCTAAAAAGGTGGCGTGTAAAGGTTTGTTGCATGCTTCTTTGTGGTAGAGCAAGCACAAAGTAGTCAGCTTGGATTCAATGCAGACATAACTGCTTCAAAACGGATATGACAAAGTCCAGTGTCGATGGGGAAAAAAACGTATCCAAATGTCCACCAAAGCTCCACTTGTGGGAACATAACTAGTCACATGACACTTAAGCTTGTCCATCTAGGGTGTTTAGGCAAAATATTCTGAATACATCATTAAATACTACCTGCAGATTTTTCATTTTAGCTATACTGAAACTGCACCACAGGTGGGCTATATAGAGTGGAGTACAGTAGGATTTAAAAAGAGCTATTTTAACATCACCTGTACACATATGAAATTCGCATGCCGGCATATTGGCTTGTGCACACAGTTTGCAACACTGGCCCTGCATATCATCATCACATAAATCATCCCTGATTATATGATCAAAAAATCTTACTTTATTCACCACATTTAACACTTGGTCTGCAATAAAATAAGGGAAATTTTTGTTTTCGATCCTCCTTGATTTTAGCTATCAAAACACACTATTTAGTGTTCAGTTTGATGTCATGCTGCAAACCATTACTTGAGCAGACTCTCAGCAGTTACTGTAAACCAGCACTATAAGAAGACAGGACGATTATATCATCAGCGTATATTAGATGGTTAATAAGATTATTTCCCACAATAAAACCACTCTACATTTTTTAGAAAGATCGTCCACATAAACATTTAACAGAACAGGTGACATTATTTCCCCTTGTCGGAACCCACTGGTTCCTAGGAAGGGTGGAGATAAATAATGCTGTTACCCCATCCAAAGAAGCAAGATCCTTGTCAAGTATAAGGGGACCCCTCGCTTTTGTAATTGAACAAACAATTTACTCTGATTAAGTCAGTCAAATGCTTTGAACGCATCAAGAAAACACATACTATTGTAGTGGTTTCTATACTATCCTCGGTGCATAAATACACACATATGTTCTGTGTTTACTTTTAAAACCAAATTAATTTATCAGCGGTTATTATGTATTTTTGAAGCCTATCAAAGACAATTCTTTCTAGTACTTTGGAAAGTCTGCTAGCCAGGGCAATTGGTCTGTAAATATCTATGCTGGAGATGCTACCAGTTTGGCAAACTGGCAACTGCCACTAATAAGACAGACAAGATAGGGTCAGGTAGTTTGCCATGTATTAACAATACAGAAAAACACACCACAAGACAAAACAAAAACACACAAAACACACAACGCACCCAGCACGCAAACCATAGACAAAGAACAAACACACACAAACGCCTAAACAGTCATCATGGCCGAGGATTCGAGACAACAAGAGCTTCCAACGCATTATCATGTCTCTGTTATTGCTAATTAAGATAATGTTCCTTATAAATACTGCTTCACTTTATTGTAAACTCTGATCTTACTGCCTGTCTGTGGTCTTCACTCTTTGACTGCATCTGTGATCCTCACTCACCACAGGAAGCAGCCAGGCATGGAGTTCAAACAGCAAACGCTTGATATGATCAGAGTGGCTTATCTGTCAGCGAGTCTATCACTGTGGTTAGATTACGCTTAGAAACACTTTCCCATTACCAGAGAATCTGTGCAGGCTATCAGTCCAGACCAAGATCAAGATCAGGAGACTTCCTGTCAGTTGTCATGATGTCCAAATATGCAGCTAGACTGTCCTATCTACCCTAACACATAATGCACACAATGCAGAGCACTTGGTTTTGTAACAACATGGTCTGTGTGTTTGGATGTGTGTTGCACATCCCAGTAAGCATCTACATCTGACACGATCATGTTGGGTGGCATGCAACCAAAACAGAATTGCGAGAGGCAGCTAAGAAGATGAGACTGATGTATTTGTGGAATGGAAACTAACTAATCAGCTTTTGGAGGACACGTATTGGAGCATTGAAAACTAATCAAATTGAAGAATGGGGCCATTTAGGTCCAGGAACAAAGCATTTGGTCTCCCAGAGAAAATAAAATTAGACATATTAAAGAATTCGAGTTACTGCAATAGCCACACCCCTTATTTCTGTTATTGTATTTACTACTGAACCCACAAAATGTTGTCACCGTAACGCTGTTTACTTTATGAAACTTTTAGTACACAGACATGTCTTTAAATTCATCACAGTACCAATTAGTTCAATTTACATCCTCAACACAATATCAAACTTCAGCAGGCTGTGAATTATTTATAATTGAACCAACATAACAACAAGACATAACTACTTCTAAGTACATTATGTTGCAAGGTGTAGGCCTATTAGCTGTTTTCAAATCAAGTGTGTGTTTGTTCGAAAACGTGACATCCACCAGATGACATTAAATGCATAATTTCACAGAGGGAATACAAGACGAGATATCTGGCATTAACTACAGCCTGTATTATATATTTTTTGTGGTCTTGACTCCAAGGGACAACTGGAAAATCTTTGAAATCAGAACAGTAAGAAATCATATTTTTTTGGTCTCAGACAGAAAATCCCTCTGGGTTTTTACTTTCGAGCATGAGAAGTGTTGATCCTTGACCTCACACATTTCTAGTCAAATCAATTTAGTATATCTTAGTATCACATAAAATGTCTCAGTGGACCACAAAAGCAGAAGTTTCCAAGTCAGGCCAATCTCTGAGAAAACAAGGTAAACTCCCCCCAACCATAACACTCTAAAATGGAAGAAATCTCAAGAGAAAATATTCAAAGAGTGCTCTCTCTTCATTTTCTCTTGGCTGAGGCAATTAGCTCTAAACAGCAGATTTTGTTTTGTAGAAATACAAAGCACAATTGTTTGACTCTAATTCAAAATATGTACAATATAACCCAGTCAAAGGTCAAATACATTTTCCATTTTAAAATGAATCAATAAACTGTAGGCTACAACAAACAAACAACAAAACAATTTACACATATAGATAATTAAATTATTGTGGAAGAAGAACATTAAGTAAAAGTTCAAAATTAATTTGAATAAAATCATTTTGTTACACCACTGCGAATAAAGAGACGGAGCACATTCTGGATATTTTAGCAGTTTTGCAATACTGGCAACTGGCACTAAACTGACAGACAAGATGGAGTCAGGTAGTACACCATGCATTAACAATCCAGAAAACACACAATATGAACATTTCGGTACAGCGTTGGCTGGGGACACCTGGTTAGTGCAGTCTTAAGAAGAACTAAAGCTGAGATACTGGAAAGAGAAGAGCTCCCAACTCATTATCCTTTCCTTGTTATTGTTAAATAGCAAATTGCTGCTGCTATCAAGCTTTGTATCTAACCTTTGGTAAGAAAGTGAATAAGTTAGTTTAACATAATCCTAAACATTTGAGGATTTCCATACCATAAATGGTGCACCAAGCTGGTTGTATCCATTGACAATCGATCTTGTTAGCGAGTGGTCTTGTTAGTTTGCTAGTAGTGGAAGGTAACATAACTAATGATGGATAGAGGGAACTAATATGACATAACATAAATCATGCTGAAATAATTTAAGCTACTTAACCTCTGGGAAACAGACACCTATTTCCAGGAAAAATGCCTAAAATGACATACCCAAAATGAATCAGTAATAACTCTTCAACCATTAGGCCTAGATGCACAATTTTCTCCTTTTATAGAGAAGAAACCAAGTAATATGAATCTATATAGAGTATAGAATAGAGTGCAATAAATATGATATTTTCATCCTCGGCTGGTATAAAATCTGTATTTTAATAGCAATATCACTTTCAAAACCATCATCCTGTAGATTATAATGCAACTGAATATCTTCTAATACACTAGAATACAACTGTATATGGCCATATTGACTGTGATATAAGTTAATTTAGATGCTTGATGTTTGATGTCTGTTTGGTGTGGATAGAAATGGTTGTTTTGACGCTGAGCCTCCGAGCTTCACAGAGGTGTGTGACATGCATAAGGTGACATAATACTGGAATCAGACATGATTTCTCATTTGCATTTTACAAATTCATTGTCTGTCCGTGTTTAACTTTATGACTTAGAAATGGCAACTCTGTGGGGATTGCCAGTCAAAACAATTAACTTTCCCATAATAATTACAGCTGTATTGTGCAGCTAGTGCAGCACATGCTAATAGCAGTCAGTGGGAAATTTTCATCTTAACTTTTAAATGGCATCATGCTGTTTTAATGTTTCACTGTTTGCTCTTTTACATATTGTAATAGTTCAGGTATTTAAGCATTGATAAATTATGAGCATGTGAGTTCAAAGTCAAACCTACTTTCTACACAATTACAGTCAATGCACATAACTTCCAATCAATGCACATAACTTCCAATCAGAGGCTTAGCACAGCATGAAGCAGAATGGCGTCCTCCCTCCCACACATGCTGAGAACATCTGTGAGACATTTTTAAGCTTTTCTCTCATACTATTGAATTCCATTATAAATAAAAGCAACTGCGGCATCTTCTTCAGAATGAACCAACTGTCAGCTTCTATAATCTATTTTAACAGTCTGCCATGGAGGGCTCCTGACTGTATTCCCCAAGCAGCACAATGACAGCAGTAATAAATGGTCTTTTTATATTCTGGCTCTTTAATATGTATATAAAGCCCCCCCCCCTTCCAGATTTGATTCAGTGTGTGAGTGCGAGTATGGGCCACTGCTGCCAAAAGAACAAACATAAACATTTCTGAGTGACTTGATAAAAGCGAGATAGCGGTAGGTAATGAGTGGAGAAATTCATTAAATCTGAGGCATTTTTCACCCAAATGGAAAAGGAAAACAACCGTTCCATTCTTATCATCAAATAACATCAAAAGAAAAAGCTTTTTGTGCTTTAGCAACTGATTTGCTGTTTGCATTTCTCTTCTATTTCTAAACACTGTTGACACTTTGCACAACTCCTACAATGGTGATGAGAGGCAAACAATTACAATGCCTCCACTTTCCCTAAAGGCACACACATACAAAAGCAATTTCTGCAGTTTCTATAAACAACCTTACAGCTCAGTCGAAGATGTATGAGTTATGAGATGGGTATACAGAACAAAATGGTCATATTTGGATTTATGGATTGTTTGCGTTTTGATAAGAGGAGAATTAGAAAGGAGGTGGAAAAGAGGGTGAAAGGTGTATGTGTGTGAGTGTGTTGTGTCTCCAGCAATGGTGTAGCAGAGCAGAGTGACAACGAAGGGGAGAAAAAGAGAACATGATTGAGTGGGACATTTTGTCAGCCGCAGACGTGAGCTGGAATCTAGATTGGGTTTGTGTGTGTGTGTGTGTGTGTGTGTGTGTGTGTGTGTGTCCATTGGGGTATACCAAAGTCTAAGTCACCCTAGACCTATTCTTTACTTCTTTATTAGGATTCTAAAGCAGCCTCCAACCTGAGCAGTGCCACGGTTGTTGATAGTGCTGCCAGTGCCCATGTCGCTGCTGATTGTGTGTGTGGTTGTATGTGTGTTTGTGTCTAAACTTCACCACATTTCGGGACATATTTTTTTTATTTAAACCAGCTGATAAGGGCCAGAGAGTCCATTTCTGCACATTGATATCTTGAGTTTGGTTTCATTGCATTAAGTATAGTTCTTCATATAATGAGATTTGATTTTACAGCTTGGGAAAGTTGTCATGGCAATGTCATGTATGTAAAAGGAAAAATTGTGTTCATGTTACAAAGTAATGAGGAATGTGCTCTTCACATTGTATTTCAGCGAAAGTTAGGTTTACCTACCTCTCACATTTAGGCTAGAGCCCTCTGTATCAGCATCCCTGTGGTCCCAGCAGAGTGATGTTATAGAAATGACAGCTTGGATGTGGTATTATATTTTAATGCAGTGCTGAAGTTGATTGTTGATCATTGTCTTAATATGGCTTTTGTGTTGGTTATTACAATAACTTAACTCAATGGACAGTCCTCACAATAATATAAATAACAATACAAATTAAATAATAAAAATACACATGTATGTGTGTGTGCTAGATAGTTTGTAATAGTAGCTTTCAAAGAGATGTGGACATGAACCAATGGTTTATTTAATAGTGTTTGTGGGAGACAAAGCCGATTTTTATTCTAAATGGTGCCACTTAGGCACCAGAATCAAAAGGATTACACTGAGAAAGGGATTAAAGGCCTTTTGTGACAACAAATTAAACATCATGCATGAATATTGGAGCACAACTTTTCATGTGTATGTACACACACACGCGCACACACACACACACACACACATACACACACACACACACACATTCAAGGCCTCAGGAGTGAACTGCACAGCTCCACGACAGAGTCAGAGAAACAGACTGGTTTCCTTTCAGAACAGATGGCTGTCAGTAATACACACTATATATATATTTTAATAATTTGGTGGCAAGTACTGTACACTTGGTTGTGACTTTGACTCTGAACCTGATGAGTGTTAACAATGAAAGTCCCTTAGCATGAATGTCACCTGTAATTTAAGCTGCATTAATTGTTTTTGGCCACTGCATAACTCTAAAACAAGCTGACAGATGCACACCCTTACAAATAATTAAGTTCCTTATGTTCATAAATAATTACTAGTAACCATACAAGTACTTGTCTAAC
>NW_024044265.1:0-21586 GCF_014851395.1 Micropterus salmoides
CCGACTTTTGTGCGTCTTGATACGATACATGTCCCCAGAAAATTTCGTACATGTAGGTTGAACGTGAACGAGGGCTAATTTTTCCAATTTCTAGGTGGCGCTAGCGAGTCATTTTGCAACGCCCATGTGCGAAACTTGTAGAAACGAAATTTTTCACCGGTTCTGACATGTTTGCAAATTTTGGTGAGTTTTCGAGTATGTTTAGGCCATGTCATTTGGCCTACTTTGCAGAAAAAAAAAAAAAAAAATCAAATTAAGCTGCAAGCAGCGTTGGGCGGGCCCTCGCACTTGTAGCGCGTCCGCGCGTGAGCCGGCCGAGTTGCATATTCTGGAGCTCTGCCGGTGCGGCTGTGAATTTCCTACGCGGTTCCGACGCCGCATGAAGGTGTATATGTCACTTCCTGTGTCCCCTATGTGGAGCTACATAGCACTTGCCGCTATGAATATAAATCGGTATTGCGTGTAGATGTCTGCGGGGTGGGAGAGTTATCAAGCACGTAAAGTTTGTTTCAGATGTGAGCATGTACACTGAACAATAATGTACCCAAACAATAAAATAAATTCCTTTTATATTTCCCTGCCTTGTTGTTTATGTGTACATACAGAGGAAGAATGTGAGAACAGCACACATTTCATCGTTACTGTGTGTTAGAGCATGGGAGAACAGTGGATACTTTTAATACAGCCCACACCCCTAATACTGTGTAACTATAACAAGTAGAGAACAGAAGAAAAAGATGTTCTTTCTTTACAACTGTCTGCATAGCTTATTCATATTGTGTAATGAATGAAAATAAATAGGCCTACTAGGCTCCTCTCTACTTTGACATTTAAGATTAGCTTGTTTGATCCACCTTCATACACATGTGACATTACTGTACAACTTGAGAAAGGTGAGTTGTTTTCTGCTCCAGCCTGCCTAAAAGAAAAGCGTTTTTGGGATTAAATGGACTTTATTAGCTGCTGCAGTGCAGGATGAACTCAGAATAGACCCATTTCTCACCTTATTATTCTAAATCATGCAACGAAGAAGAAGAAATGCATAATAAATCCTGGGACAAAATCTGTCCACTGTACAGCATGTAGTCTGATGAACAAGACTTGTGTTATAGCTGACTTGGGCAGTGAAATGTTTTTTTTTTAATTCATGTGGTCATAGTTGTCCACAACTCAAATCAGAATATAAGAAGAAATGTTTTATACCACCTCAAGAAGGCTTCCTATCAGAAAGGTAGGAAGGTATTTCAAATGTACAACTGCAGTACTTAAATCTAAGTAAAGTAATTTCCCTGACATTACTGTGTTACGCATGTAACAGGTTTTATACTTCCTGTGAGTATAATCCAATCAATCTTATTTTCATACTGTATATCCGTTGTGTAATTTGATAAATTGTGTTGTATGTGTGCTCGCATCTACAGCACTCTTCAGAGAAGACTCTGACTGCAACATGCGTCTTTGTAAAGAGAGAAACGACAGAAAAAGTCTCTAACTCTGCCTGTCAGCTCGCTCTGCTCCGTTAAAACTGAATTTACCATACAGAATTGAATACGAGTGCACTCCAGATTTAGCTGCAGCCAGCTGACCGTGTGCTTCTCCCTATACCGCAGTTCTGTGTCCATGCATGCAGCAAACTGAAAGCACTGTCTGTCGGAGCGTCTACGTGAAAAGAGAAGGAAGACATTGCTGGTAGTATTGTCTTCAGAGTTGTTAAACACCTCAGCGCACTGAAGGAAGCCATCTGACTGTGTGAGGGGCAAGATCGTTGATGTCTGCAGGCAGAGTAGGAGCTCTCCTGTCTGACTGGTCCACCAATAGCAGAGAAGATGACCCCTTGAGACACAGCCCCTCCTCATTTGCATAATGAGGCAGAAATGCATACAAAATTTAAAAAACAGGCAGAAATAAATACCATGGGTGAAAATAAATAAGGTAAATAAATACAAAGGAAGAATAAAACAGACAAAAATATTAAAACACACACATAAATAAATACATTAAAAAATTAGTAATAAATAAAGTTGAATAAACAAATAAGGTAATTATAACAAAGGTGAATAAGTAAAGGCACTAATTAAAATATATACATTTATGTCTCCTTGTATAATTTAATTACTACCTACATTTATTTATTTACTTATTTTTTGTGTATTTAATTGGATGCTTATTTATTTATTGAGCATTTATTTATTTCTGTATTTATTTCTGACTGTGTCAGGATCGGTCCTCCATAGCGGGGTGGGAGAGTTATCAAGCACGTAAAGTTTGGTTCAGATGTGAGCATGTACACTGAAGTTACAACAACTTCCTGTGTCATGGCGAAGACTTGATCTCTGACGCCACGCCACGGACACACCCATTGACGAAAACTCGCAAATAGCACAACTTTTCATCTTCAATGCCTTTAGAAGGCACAGCACAAATTTGAAGTCGGTCGGACTAAATCCCTAGGAGGAGTTCGTTAAAGTACGAAGTGTGTAAATCATCCAAAATTTGACGTAAAATTCAAAATGGCCGACTTCCTGTTGATTTTAGGGCATCGCTCCAAGAGGCTTTTTTGTGCGTCTGGACAAGATACACGTACCACAGAAAATTCGTGCACGTAGGTAAAACGTGCGGCGGGGGCTGCTTCGTTAAAAGTCACTTCCTGTTGCCAGCAGGTGGCGCTATGACTGTCTGTGAATGTCAGCATGTACATGTGTTCAGGGCGGGACTCTCATCCTACATGTACAGTTTGGTCCAGATGTGAGCATGTACACTGAAGTTACGACAACTTCCGTGTCATGGCGAAGAGTTGATCTTTGACGCCACGCCACGGACACGCCCATTGACGAAAACTTGCAAATAGCACAACTTTTCATCTTCAATGCCTTTAGAAGGCACAGCACAAATTTGAGGTCGGTCGGACTAAATCCCTAGGAGGAGTTCGTTAAAGTACGAAGTGTGTAAATCATCCAAAATTTGACGTAAAATTCAAAATGGCCGACTTCCTGTTGATTTAGGGCATCGCTCCAAGAGGCTTTTTTGTGCGTCTGGACAAGATACACGTACCACAGAAAATTCGTGCACGTAGGTAAACGTGCGGCGGGGGCTGCTTCGTTAAAAGTCACTTCCTGTTGCCAGCAGGTGGCGCTATGACTGTGGGTGAATGTCAGCATGTACATGTGTTCAGGGCGGGACTCTCATCCTACATGTACAGTTTGGTCCAGATGTGAGCATGTACACTGAAGTTACGACAACTTCCGTGTCATGGCGAAGAGCTGATCTTTGACGCCACGCCACGGACACGCCCATTGACGAAAACTTGCAAATAGCACAACTTTTCATCTTCAATGCCTTTAGAAGGCACAGCACAAATTTGAGGTCGGTCGGACTAAATCCCTAGGAGGAGTTCGTTAAAGTACGAAGTGTGTAAATCATCCAAAATTTGACGTAAAATTCAAAATGGCCGACTTCCTGTTGGTTTAGGCTATGGCTCCAAGAGACTTTTTTGTGCGTCTGGACAAGATACACGTACCACAGAAAATTCGTGCACGTAGGTGAAACGTGCGGCGGGGGCTGCTTCGTTAAAGGTCACTTTCTGTTGCCAGCAGGTGGCGCTATGACTGTGGGTGAATGTCGGCATGTACATGTGTTCAGGGCGGGACTCTCATCCTACATGTACAGTTTGGTCCAGATGTGAGCATGTACACTGAAGTTACAACAACTTCCTGTTTCATTGCGAATCATCGACGCCACGGACACGCCCATTGACGAAAACGCGCAAATAGCACAACTTTTCATCGTCAATGCCTTTAGAAGGCACAGCAGAAATTTGACGTCGATCCGACTAAATCCCTAGGAGGAGTTCGTTAAAGTACGAAGTGTGTAAATCATCCAAAAATGGCCATAAAATTCAAAATGGCCGACTTCCTGTTGACTTTAGGCTATGGGTTCTTGAGGCTTTTTTGTGCGTCTTGATACGATACATGTCCCCAGAAAATTTCGTACATGTAGGTTGAACGTGAACGAGGGGCTAATCATTTCCAATTTTCTAGGTGGCGCTAGCGAGTCATTTTGCCACGCCCATGTGCGAAACTTGTAGAATACGAAATTTTTCACCGGTTCTGACATGTTTGCAAATTTTGGTGAGTTTTCGAGTATGTTTAGGCCATGTCATTTGGGCCTACTTTGCAGAAAAAAAAAAAAAAAAAAAAAAAAAATTAAAGCTGCAAGCAGCGTTGGGCGGGCCCTCGCACTTGTAAGCGCGTCCGCGTGTGAGCCGGCCGAGTTGCATATTCTGGAGCTCTGCCGGTGCGGCTGTGAATTTCCTACGCGGTTCCGACGCCGCATGAAGGTGCTATATGTCACTTCCTGTGTCCCCTATGTGGAGCTACATAGCACTTGCCGCTATGAATATAAATCGGTATTGACGTGTAGATGTCTGCGGGGTGGGAGAGTTATCAAGCACGTAAAGTTTGTTTCAGATGTGACATGTACACTGAACAATAATGTACCCAAACAATAAAATAAATTCCTTTTATATTTCCCTGCCTTGTTGTTTATGTGTACATACAGAGGAAGAATGTGAGAACAGCACACATTTCATCGTTACTGTGTGTTAGAGCATGGGAGAACAGTGGATACTTTTAATACAGCCCACACCCCTAATACTGTGTAACTATAACAAGTAGAGAACAGAAGAAAAAGATGTTCTTTCTTTACAACTGTCTGCATAGCTTATTCATATTGTGTAATGAATGAAAATAAATAGGCCTACTAGGCTCCTCTCTACTTTGACATTTAAGATTAGCTGTTTGATCCACCTTCATACACATGTGACATTACTGTACAACTTGAGAAAGGTGAGTTGTTTTCTGCTCCAGCCTGCCTAAAAGAAAAGCGTTTTTGGGATTAAATGGACTTTATTAGCTGCTGCAGTGCAGGATGAACTCAGAATAGACCCATTTCTCACCTTATTATTCTAAATCATGCAACGAAGAAGAAGAAATGCATAATAAATCCTGGGACAAAATCTGTCCACAGCATGTAGTCTGATGAACAAGACTTGTGTTATAGCTGACTTGGGCAGTGAAATGTTTAATTTTTTAATTCATGTGGTCATAGTTGTCCACAACTCAAATCAGAATATAAGAAGAAATGTTTTATACCACCTCAAGAAGGCTTCCTATCAGAAAGGTAGGAAGGTATTTCAAATGTACAACTGCAGTACTTAAATCTAAGTAAAGTAATTTCCCTGACATTACTGTGTTACGCATGTAACAGGTTTTATACTTCCTGTGAGTATAATCCAATCAATCTTATTTTCATACTGTATATCCGTTGTGTAATTTGATAAATTGTGTTGTATGTGTGCTCGCATCGCTCGCTCATCTCAGAGAAGACTCTGACTGCAACATGCGTCTTTGTAAAGAGAGAAACGGACAGAAAAAGTCTCTAACTCTGCCTGTCAGCTCGCTCTGCTCCGTTAAAACTGAATTTACCATACAGAATTGAATACGAGTGCACTCCAGATTTAGCTGCAGCCAGCTGACCGTGTGCTTCTCCCTATACCGCAGTTCTGTGTCCATGCATGCAGCAAACTGAAAGCACTGTCTGTCGGAGCGTCTACGTGAAAAGAGAAGGAAGACATTGCTGGTAGTATTGTCTTCAGAGTTGTTAAACACCTCAGCGCACTGAAGGAAGCCATCTGACTGTGTGAGGGGCAAGATCGTTGATGTCTGCAGGCAGAGTAGGAGCTCTCCTGTCTGACTGGTCCACCAATAGCAGAGAAGATGACCCCTTGAGACACAGCCCCTCCTCATTTGCATAATGAGGCAGAAATGCATACAAAAATTTAAAAAGACAGGCAGAAATAAATACCATGGGTGAAAATAAATAAGGTAAATAAATACAAAGGAAGAATAAAACAGACAAAAATATTAAAACACACACATAAATAAATACATTAAAAAAATTAGTAATAAATAAAGTTGAATAAACAAATAAGGTAATTATAACAAAGGTGAATAAGTAAAGGCACTAATTAAAATATATACATTTATGTCTCCTTGTATAATTTAATTACTACCTACATTTATTTATTTACTTTATTTTTTTGTGTATTTAATTGGATGCTTATTTATTTATTGAGCATTTATTTATTTCTGTATTTATTTCTGACTGTGTCAGGATCGGTCCTCCATAGCGGGGTGGGAGAGTTATCAAGCACGTAAAGTTTGGTTCAGATGTGAGCATGTACACTGAAGTTACAACAACTTCCTGTGTCATGGCGAAGACTTGATCTCTGACGCCACGCCACGGACACACCCATTGACGAAAACTCGCAAATAGCACAACTTTTCATCTTCAATGCCTTTAGAAGGCACAGCACAAATTTGAAGTCGGTCGGACTAAATCCCTAGGAGGAGTTCGTTAAAGTACGAAGTGTGTAAATCATCCAAAATTTGACGTAAAATTCAAAATGGCCGACTTCCTGTTGATTTTAGGGCATCGCTCCAAGAGGCTTTTTTGTGCGTCTGGACAAGATACACGTACCACAGAAAATTCGTGCACGTAGGTAAACGTGCGGCGGGGGCTGCTTCGTTAAAAGTCACTTCCTGTTGCCAGCAGGTGGCGCTATGACTGTCTGTGAATGTCAGCATGTACATGTGTTCAGGGCGGGACTCTCATCCTACATGTACAGTTTGGTCCAGATGTGAGCATGTACACTGAAGTTACGACAACTTCCGTGTCATGGCGAAGAGTGATCTTTGACGCCACGCCACGGACACGCCCATTGACGAAAACTTGCAAATAGCACAACTTTTCATCTTCAATGCCTTTAGAAGGCACAGCACAAATTTGAGGTCGGTCGGACTAAATCCCTAGGAGGAGTTCGTTAAAGTACGAAGTGTGTAAATCATCCAAAATTTGACGTAAAATTCAAAATGGCCGACTTCCTGTTGATTTTAGGCATCGCTCCAAGAGGCTTTTTTGTGCGTCTGGACAAGATACACGTACCACAGAAAATTCGTGCACGTAGGTAAACGTGCGGCGGGGGCTGCTTCGTTAAAAGTCACTTCCTGTTGCCAGCAGGTGGCGCTATGACTGTGGGTGAATGTCAGCATGTACATGTGTTCAGGGCGGGACTCTCATCCTACATGTACAGTTTGGTCCAGATGTGAGCATGTACACTGAAGTTACGACAACTTCCGTGTCATGGCGAAGAGCTGATCTTTGACGCCACGCCACGGACACGCCCATTGACGAAAACTTGCAAATAGCACAACTTTTCATCTTCAATGCCTTTAGAAGGCACAGCACAAATTTGAGGTCGGTCGGACTAAATCCCTAGGAGGAGTTCGTTAAAGTACGAAGTGTGTAAATCATCCAAAATTTGACGTAAAATTCAAAATGGCCGACTTCCTGTTGGGTTTAGGCTATGGCTCCAAGAGACTTTTTTGTGCGTCTGGACAAGATACACGTACCACAGAAAATTCGTGCACGTAGGTGAAACGTGCGGCGGGGGCTGCTTCGTTAAAGGTCACTTTCTGTTGCCAGCAGGTGGCGCTATGACTGTGGGTGAATGTCGGCATGTACATGTGTTCAGGGCGGGACTCTCATCCTACATGTACAGTTTGGTCCAGATGTGAGCATGTACACTGAAGTTACAACAACTTCCTGTTTCATTGCGAATCATCGACGCCACGGACACGCCCATTGACGAAAACGCGCAAATAGCACAACTTTTCATCGTCAATGCCTTTAGAAGGCACAGCAGAAATTTGACGTCGATCCGACTAAATCCCTAGGAGGAGTTCGTTAAAGTACGAAGTGTGTAAATCATCCAAAAATGGCCATAAAATTCAAAATGGCCGACTTCCTGTTGACTTTAGGCTATGGGTTCTTGAGGCTTTTTTGTGCGTCTTGATACGATACATGTCCCCAGAAAATTTCGTACATGTAGGTTGAACGTGAACGAGGGGCTAATCATTTCCAATTTTCTAGGTGGCGCTAGCGAGTCATTTTGCCACGCCCATGTGCGAAACTTGTAGAATACGAAATTTTTCACCGGTTCTGACATGTTTGCAAATTTTGGTGAGTTTTCGAGTATGTTTAGGCCATGTCATTTGGGCCTACTTTGCAGAAAAAAAAAAAAAAAAAAAAAAAAAAATAAAGCTGCAAGCAGCGTTGGGCGGGCCCTCGCACTTGTAAGCGCGTCCGCGCGTGAGCCGGCCGAGTTGCACATTCTGGAGCTCTGCCGGTGCGGCTGTGAATTTCCTACGCGGTTCCGACGCCGCATGAAGTGCTATATGTCACTTCCTGTGTCCCCTATGTGGAGCTACATAGCACTTGCCGCTATGAATATAAATCGGTATTGGCGTGTAGATGTCTGCGGGGTGGGAGAGTTATCAAGCACGTAAAGTTTGTTTCAGATGTGAGCATGTACACTGAACAATAATGTACCCAAACAATAAAATAAATTCCTTTTATATTTCCCTGCCTTGTTGTTTATGTGTACATACAGAGGAAGAATGTGAGAACAGCACACATTTCATCGTTACTGTGTGTTAGAGCATGGGAGAACAGTGGATACTTTTAATACAGCCCACACCCCTAATACTGTGTAACTATAACAAGTAGAGAACAGAAGAAAAAGATGTTCTTTCTTTACAACTGTCTGCATAGCTTATTCATATTGTGTAATGAATGAAAATAAATAGGCCTACTAGGCTCCTCTCTACTTTGACATTTAAGATTAGCTTGTTTGATCCACCTTCATACACATGTGACATTACTGTACAACTTGAGAAAGGTGAGTTGTTTTCTGCTCCAGCCTGCCTAAAAGAAAAGCGTTTTGGGATTAAATGGACTTTATTAGCTGCTGCAGTGCAGGATGAACTCAGAATAGACCCATTTCTCACCTTATTATTCTAAATCATGCAACGAAGAAGAAGAAATGCATAAAAATCCTGGGACAAAATCTGTCCACAATACTGTACAGCATGTAGTCTGATGAACAAGACTTGTGTTATAGCTGACTTGGGCAGTGAAATGTTTTTTTTTAATTCATGTGGTCATAGTTGTCCACAACTCAAATCAGAATATAAGAAGAAATGTTTTATACCACCTCAAGAAGGCTTCCTATCAGAAAGGTAGGAAGGTATTTCAAATGTACAACTGCAGTACTTAAATCTAAGTAAAGTAATTTCCCTGACATTTTTGTGTTACTTTACTTTTAATAGACCATGTAAGAGGTTTTATACTTCCTGTGAGTATAATCCAATCAATCTTATTTTCATACTGTATATCCGTTGTGTAATTTGATAAATTGTGTTGTATGTCGTGCTCGCATCTCAGAGAAGACTCTGACTGCAACATGCGTCTTTGTAAAGAGAGAACGGACAGAAAAAGTCTCTAACTCTGCCTGTCAGCTCGCTCTGCTCCGTTAAAACTGAATTTACCATACAGAATTGAATACGAGTGCACTCCAGATTTAGCTGCAGCCAGCTGACCGTGTGCTTCTCCCTATACCGCAGTTCTGTGTCCATGCATGCAGCAAACTGAAAGCACTGTCTGTCGGAGCGTCTACGTGAAAAGAGAAGGAAGACATTGCTGGTAGTATTGTCTTCAGAGTTGTTAAACACCTCAGCGCACTGAAGGAAGCCATCTGACTGTGTGAGGGGCAAGATCGTTGATGTCTGCAGGCAGAGTAGGAGCTCTCCTGTCTGACTGGTCCACCAATAGCAGAGAAGATGACCCCTTGAGACACAGCCCCTCCTCATTTGCATAATGAGGCAGAAATGCATACAAAAATTTAAAAAGACAGGCAGAAATAAATACCATGGGTGAAAATAAATAAGGTAAATAAATACAAAGGAAGAATAAAACAGACAAAAATATTAAAACACACATAAATAAATACATTAAAAAAATTAGTAATAAATAAAGTTGAATAAACAAATAAGGTAATTATAACAAAGGTGAATAAGTAAAGGCACTAATTAAAATATACATTTATGTCTCCTTGTATAATTTAATTACTACCTACATTATTTATTTACTTATTTTTTTGTGTATTTAATTGGATGCTTATTTATTTATTGAGCATTTATTTATTTCTGTATTTATTTCTGACTGTGTCAGGATCGGTCCTCCATAACGGGTGGGAGAGTTATCAAGCACGTAAAGTTTGGTTCAGATGTGAGCATGTACACTGAAGTTACAACAACTTCCTGTGTCATGGCGAAGACTTGATCTCTGACGCCACGCCACGGACACACCCATTGACGAAAACTCGCAAATAGCACAACTTTTCATCTTCAATGCCTTTAGAAGGCACAGCACAAATTTGAAGTCGGTCGGACTAAATCCCTAGGAGGAGTTCGTTAAAGTACGAAGTGTGTAAATCATCCAAAATTTGACGTAAAATTCAAATGGCCGACTTCCTGTTGTTTTAGGGCATCGCTCCAAGAGGCTTTTTTGTGCGTCTGGACAAGATACACGTACCACAGAAAATTCGTGCACGTAGGTGAAACGTGCGGCGGGGGCTGCTTCGTTAAAGTCACTTCCTGTTGCCAGCAGGTGGCGCTATGACTGTGTGAATGTCAGCATGTACATGTGTTCAGGGCGGGACTCTCATCCTACATGTACAGTTTGGTCCAGATGTGAGCATGTACACTGAAGTTACGACAACTTCCGTGTCATGGCGAAGAGTGATCTTTGACGCCACGCCACGGACACGCCCATTGACGAAAACTTGCAAATAGCACAACTTTTCATCTTCAATGCCTTTAGAAGGCACAGCACAAATTTGAGGTCGGTCGGACTAAATCCCTAGGAGGAGTTCGTTAAAGTACGAAGTGTGTAAATCATCCAAAATTTGACGTAAAATTCAAAATGGCCGACTTCCTGTTGATTTTAGGCTATGGCTCCAAGAGCTTTTTTGTGCGTCTGGACAAGATACACGTACCACAGAAAATTCGTGCACGTAGGTGAAACGTGCGGCGGGGGCTGCTTCGTTAAAGGTCACTTCTGTTGCCAGCAGGTGGCGCTATGACTGTGGGTGAATGTCGGCATGTACATGTGTTCAGGGCGGGACTCTCATCCTACATGTACAGTTTGGTCCAGATGTGAGCATGTACACTGAAGTTACAACAACTTCCTGTTTCATGCGAATCATCGACGCCACGGACACGCCCATTGACGAAAACGCGCAAATAGCACAACTTTTCATCGTCAATGCCTTTAGAAGGCACAGCAGAAATTTGACGTCGATCCGACTAAATCCCTAGGAGGAGTTCGTTAAAGTACGAAGTGTGTAAATCATCCAAAAATGGCCATAAAATTCAAAATGGCCGACTTCCTGTTGACTTTAGGCTATGGGTTCTTGAGGCTTTTTTGTGCGTCTTGATACGATACATGTCCCCAGAAAATTTCGTACATGTAGGTTGAACGTGAACGAGGGGCTAATCATTTCCAATTTTCAGGTGGCGCTAGCGAGTCATTTTGCCACGCCCATGTGCGAAACTTGTAGAATACGAAATTTTTCACCGGTTCTGACATGTTTGCAAATTTTGGTGAGTTTTCGAGTATGTTTAGGCCATGTCATTTGGGCCTACTTTGCAGAAAAAAAAAAAAAAAAAAAAAATAATCCGAGCAATTCAATAGGACCTCGCACGGTCGTGCTCGGGCCCTATTAAAGCTGCAAGCAGCTTGGGCGGCCCTCGCACTTATAAGCGCGTCCGCGTGTGAGCCGGCCGAGTTGCATATTCTGGAGCTCTGCCGGTGCGGCTGTGAATTTGCTACGCGGTTATGACGCCGCATGAAGGTGTTATATGTCACTTCCTGTGTCCCCTATGTGGAGCTACATAGCACTTGCCGCTATGAATATAAATCGGTGTTGGCGTGTAGATGTCTGCGGGTGGAGAGTTATCAAGCACGTAAAGTTTGTTTCAGATGTGAGCATGTACACTGAACAATAATGTACCCAAACAATAAAATAAATTCCTTTTATATTTCCCTGCCTTGTTGTTTATGTTACATACAGAGGAAGAATGTGAGAACAGCACACATTTCATCGTTACTGTGTGCTGTACCGCAGTTCTGTGTCCATGCATGCAGCAAACTGAAAGCACTGTCTGTCGGAGCGTCTACGTGAAAAGAGAAGGAGACATTGCTGGTAGTATTGTCTTCAGAGTTGTTAAACACCTCAGCGCACTGAAGGAAGCCATCTGACTGTGTGAGGGGCAAGATCGTTGATGTCTGCAGGCAGAGTAGGAGCTCTCCTGTCTGACTGGTCCACCAATAGCAGAGAAGATGACCCCTTGAGACACAGCCCTCCTCATTTGCATAATGAGGCAGAAATGCATACAAAAATTTAAAAAAGACAGGCAGAAATAAATACCATGGGTGAAAATAAATAAGGTAAATAAATACAAAGGAAGAATAAAACAGACAAAAATATTAAAACACACATAAATAAATACATTAAAAAATTAGTAATAAATAAAGTTGAATAAACAAATAAGGTAATTATAACAAAGGTGAATAGTAAAGGCACTAATTAAAATATACATTTATGTCTCCTTGTATAATTTAATTACTACCTACATTTATTTATTTACTTTATTTTTTTGTATTTAATTGGATGCTTATTTATTTATTGAGCATTTATTTATTTCTGTATTTATTTCTGACTGTGTCAGGATCGGTCCTCCATAACGGGGTGGGAGAGTTATCAAGCACGTAAAGTTTGGTTCAGATGTGAGCATGTACACTGAAGTTACAACAACTTCCTGTGTCATGGCGAAGACTTGATCTCTGACGCCACGCCACGGACACACCCATTGACGAAAACTCGCAAATAGCACAACTTTTCATCTTCAATGCCTTTAGAAGGCACAGCACAAATTTGAAGTCGGTCGGACTAAATCCCTAGGAGGAGTTCGTTAAAGTACGAAGTGTGTAAATCATCCAAAATTTGACGTAAAATTCAAAATGGCCGACTTCCTGTTGGGTTTAGGCTATGGCTCCAAGAGACTTTTTTGTGCGTCTGGACAAGATACACGTACCACAGAAAATTCGTGCACGTAGGTAAAACGTGCGGCGGGGGCTGCTTCGTTAAAATCACTTCCTGTTGCCAGCAGGTGGCGCTATGACTGTGGGTGAATGTCAGCATGTACATGTGTTCAGGGCGGGACTCTCATCCTACATGTACAGTTTGGTCCAGATGTGAGCATGTACACTGAAGTTACGACAACTTCCGTGTCATGGCGAAGAGCTGATCTTTGACGCCACGCCACGGACACGCCCATTGACGAAAACTTGCAAATAGCACAACTTTTCATCTTCAATGCCTTTAGAAGGCACAGCACAAATTTGAGGTCGGTCGGACTAAATCCCTAGGAGGAGTTCGTTAAAGTACGAAGTGTGTAAATCATCCAAAATTTGACGTAAAATTCAAAATGGCCGACTTCCTGTTGGGTTTAGGCTATGGCTCCAAGAGACTTTTTTGTGCGTCTGGACAAGATACACGTACCACAGAAAATTCGTGCACGTAGGTGAAACGTGCGGCGGGGGCTGCTTCGTTAAAGGTCACTTTCTGTTGCCAGCAGGTGGCGCTATGACTGTGGGTGAATGTCGGCATGTACATGTGTTCAGGGCGGGACTCTCATCCTACATGTACAGTTTGGTCCGATGTGAGCATGTACACTGAAGTTACAACAACTTCCTGTTTCATTGCGAATCATCGACGCCACGGACACGCCCATTGACGAAAACGCGCAAATAGCACAACTTTTCATCGTCAATGCCTTTAGAAGGCACAGCAGAAATTTGACGTCGATCCGACTAAATCCCTAGGAGGAGTTCGTTAAAGTACGAAGTATGTAAATCATCCAAAAATGGCCATAAAATTCAAAATGGCCGACTTCCTGTTGACTTTAGGCTATGGGTTCTTGAGGCTTTTTTGTGCGTCTTGATACGATACATGTCCCCAGAAAATTTCGTACATGTAGGTTGAACGTGAACGAGGGGCTAATCATTTCCAATTTTCTAGGTGGCGCTAGCGAGTCATTTTGCCACGCCCATGTGCGAAACTTGTAGAATACGAAATTTTTCACCGGTTCTGACATGTTTGCAAATTTTGGTGAGTTTTCGAGTATGTTTAGGCCATGTCATTTGGGCCTACTTTGCAGAAAAAAAAAAAAAAAAAAAAAAAAAATCCGAGCAATTCAATAGGGACCTCGCACGGTCGTGCTCGGGCCCTAAAAATAATCCGAGCAATTCAATAGGGACCTCGCACGGTCGTGCTCGGGCCCTAATTAAAGCTGCAAGCAGCGTTGGGCGGGCCCTCGCACTTGTAAGCGCGTCCGCGTGTGAGCCGGCCGAGTTGCATATTCTGGAGCTCTGCCGGTGCGGCTGTGAATTTCCTACGCGGTTATGTCGCCGCATGAAGGTGCTATATGTCACTTCCTGTGTCCCCTATGTGGAGCTACATAGCACTTGCCGCTATGAATATAAATCGGTATTGACGTGTAGATGTCTGGGGTCAGAGAGTTATCAAGCACGCAAAGTTTGGTTCAGATGTGAGCATGTACACTGAACAATAATGTACCCAAACAATAAAATAAATTCCTTTTATATTTCCCTGCCTTGTTGTTTATGTGTACATACAGAGGAAGAATGTGATAACAGCACACATTTCATCGTTACTGTGTGCTGTACCGCAGTTCTGTGTCCATGCATGCAGCAAACTGAAAGCACTGTCTGTCGGAGCGTCTACGTGAAAAGAGAAGGAAGACATGGCTGGTAGTGTCTTCAGAGTTGTTAAACACCTCAGCGCACTGAAGGAAGCCATCTGACTGTGTGAGGGGCAAGATCGTTGATGTCTGCAGGCAGAGTAGGCCTAGAGCTCTCCTGTCTGACTGGTCCACCAATAGCAGAGAAGATGACCCCTTGAGACACAGCCCCTCCTCATTTGCATAATGAGTCAGAAATGCATACAGAAATTTAAAAAGGACAGGCAGAAATAAATACCATGGGTGAAAATAAATAAGGTAAAAAATACAAAGGAAGAATAAAACAGACAAAAATATTAAAACACACACATAAATAATATATTAAAAAAATTAGTAATAAATAAAGTTGGAGATTATAAGGGAGAATAAATAAATAAGGTAATTATAACAAAGGTGAATAAGTAAAGGCACTAATTAAAATATATACATTTATGTCTCCTTGTATAATTTAATTAATACCACATTTATTTATTTACTTTATTTTTTTGTGTATTTAATTGGAAGCTTATTTATTTATTGAGCATTTATTTATTTCTGTATTTATTTCTGACTGTGTCAGGATCGGTCCTCCATAGCGGGGTGGGAGAGTTATCAAGCACGTAAAGTTTGGTTCAGATGTTAGCATGTACACTGAAGTTACAACAACTTCCTGTGTCATGGCGAAGACTTGATCTTTGACGCCACGCCACGGACACACCCATTGACGAAAACTCGCAAATAGCACAACTTTTCATCTTCAATGCCTTTAGAAGGCACAGCACAAATTTGAAGTCGGTCGGACTAAATCCCTAGGAGGAGTTCGTTAAAGTACGAAGTGTGTAAATCATCCAAAATTTGACGTAAAATTCAAAATAGCCGACTTCCTGTTGGGTTTAGGCTATGGCTCCAAGAGACTTTTTTGTGCGTCTGGACAAGATACACGTACCACAGAAAATTTGTGCACGTAGGTGAAACGTGCGGCGGGGGCTGCTTCGTTAAAAGTCACTTCCTGTTGCCAGCAGGTGGCGCTATGACTGTGGGTGAATATCAGCATGTACATGTGTTCAGGGCGGGACTCTCATCCTACATGTACAGTTTGGTCCAGATGTGAGCATGTACACTGAAGCTACGACAACTTCCGTGTCATGGCGAAGAGTTGATCTTTGACGCCACGCCACGGACACGCCCATTGACGAAAACTTGCAAATAGCACAACTTTTCATCTTCAATGCCTTTAGAAGGCACAGCAGAAATTTGAGGTCGGTCGGACTTAATCCCTAGGAGGAGTTGTTAAAGTACGAAGTGTGTAAATCATCCAAAATTTGACGTAAAATTCAAAATGGCCGACTTCCTGTTGGGTTTAGGCTATGGCTCCAAGAGACTTTTTTGTGCGTCTGGACAAGATACACGTACCACAGAAAATTTGTGCACGTAGGTGAAACGTGCGGCGGGGGCTGCTTCGTTAAAAGTCACTTCCTGTTGCCAGCAGGTGGCGCTATGACTGTGGGTGAATATCAGCATGTACATGTGTTCAGGGCGGGACTCTCATCCTACATGTACAGTTTGGTCCAGATGTGAGCATGTACACTGAAGCTACGACAACTTCCGTGTCATGGCGAAGAGTTGATCTTTGACGCCACGCCACGGACACGCCCATTGACGAAAACTTGCAAATAGCACAACTTTTCATCTTCAATGCCTTTAGAAGGCACAGCAGAAATTTGAGGTCGGTCGGACTAAATCCCTAGGAGGAGTTCGTTAAAGTACGAAGTGTGTAAATCATCCAAAATTTGACGTAAAATTCAAAATAGCCGACTTCCTGTTGGGTTTAGGCTATGGCTCCAAGAGACTTTTTTGTGCGTCTGGACAAGATACACGTACCACAGAAAATTCGTGCACGTAGGTGAAACATGCGGCGGGGGCTGCTTCGTTAAAGGTCACTTTCTATTGCCAGCAGGTGGCGCTATGACTGTGGGTGAATGTCGGCATGTACATGTGTTCAGGGCGGGACTATCATCCTAGATGTACAGTTTGGTCCAGATGTGAGCATGTACACTGAAGTTACAACAACTTCCTGTTTCATAGCGAATCATCGACGCCACGGACACGCCCATTGACGAAAACGCGCAAATAGCACAACTTTTCATCGTCAATGCCTTTAGAAGGCACAGCAGAAATTTGACGTCGATCCGACTAAATCCCTAGGAGGAGTTCGTTAAAGTACGAAGTGTGTAAATCATCCAAAAATGGCCGTAAAATTCAAAATGGCCGACTTCCTGTTGACTTTAGGCTATGGGTTCTTGAGGCTTTTTTGTGCGTCTTGATATGATACATGTCCCCAGAAAATTTCGTACATGTAGGTTGAACGTGAACGAGGGGCTAATTTTTTCCAATTTTCTAGGTGGCGCTAGCGAGTCATTTTGCAACGCCCATGTGCGAAACTTGTAGAATACGAAATTTTTCACCGGTTCTGACACGTTTGCAAATTTTGGTGAGTTTTCGAGAATGTTTAGGCCATGTCAGTTGAGCCTACTTTGCAGAAAAAAGAAAAAAAAAAAAATATATATAATCCGAGCAAATTCAATAGGGACCTCACACGGTCGTGCTCGGGCCCTAAAATAATCCGAGCAAATTCAATAGGGACCTCACACGGTCGTGCTCGGGCCCTAAAAATAATCCGAGCAAATCAATAGGGACCTCACACGGTCGTGCTCGGGCCCTAATTAAAAAAAAATAATCCGAGCAAATTCAATAGGGACCTCGCACGGTCGTGCTCGGGCCCTAAATATAATCCAAGCAGATTCAATAGGGACCTCGCACGGTCGTGCTCGGGCCCTAAATATATATATATATATAATCCGAGCAAATTCAATAGGGACCTCGCACGGTCGTGCTCGGGCCCTAATAATCCGAGCAAATTCAATAGGGACCTCACACGGTCGTGCTCGGGCCCTAATAAATAATCCGAGCAAATTCAATAGGGACCTCACACAGTCGTGCTCGGGCCCTAAATAATCCGAGCAAATTCAATAGGGACCTCACACGGTCGTGCTCGGGCCTAATAATCCGAGCAAATTCAATAGGGACCTCACACGGTCGTGCTCGGGCCCTAATAAATAAATAAATAATAAATATAATCCGAGCAAATTCAATAGGGACCTCACACGGTCGTGCTCGGGCCCTAAATAGTTAATAAATAAAAATAAACTAAGTGTGTAATAAGGTGATTGCATTCCTCTGTGTTCTATGCAGCATCTTAAGTTAAGAAAACTTTCAACCATTTTGACATCAGCATTGTCGATGCTTGTTTGTTTACTGTTTTCTTCTTCTCTTAATACACGGATTTGCCGTGATATTTCTCTCGCTTACGTGCTTCCCCTGGTAACCCCATACTTTTTTTCTTTCTTCCCCTCTTTATTGCAATTCAAAAGTACAAAGTGCAAACATAGACCAGGGGTTACTATATAAATAAATAAAGAATAAAAAAAGAATAAAAAAAGAAAATAATCAGCAGTTCAGGCAATTAAGAAGTTTACATATATCGAGAGTCTTTAAGTCTTTGGGGTTTGTAGAGTGCTGAGTAGTTTGTATGTATTATTCCAATTCACTCATAAATACTTTAAATAAAGGTTTGCGGTTACTTTTGTGAATGTGGAATTTTGCCAAAATAATGAAGAGATTTATGAGTTTTTGTTTTAGAATGCAGACATCATAAAAAACAAACGGCACATCTTTGTACAGCAGAGAAAAATGGGCAGAAATGTTACAGCTGATATACTGTGCAAAGTCTGCCCAAAAAATAACAGTACATAGACAGCTCCAAATAAGTGTATGGTTGTTTCACAATGAAGTCCACAGAAAGGCAGTTAATGTCATTGTCATTTCTCAGACTTTGCAAATAATGTTTTGCTGGGTAGCGTCAATGGAGAAGTTTGAAACAGACGTCTCGATGTTTGTTTGTGATCAAGTATTTTGAGGGTATGGTTCAAACCTTTTTCCACTGGACATTTGAAACAAATCTTCCCCAGTAATGGATTACATACGGGATGGTGGCAATGTCTTTCTGAAAAAGGGACCTAATCCTTCTTTTCCGGCTTGAAGGGCTGGGTAAAAAGCATATTTTTCCTATCATAGTGTCATTTAACAACAACAGACCGGAAGAAAGAAATGGTTCAGTGTTACCCTTAAATAACATTATCACACCTTTGGGAATGGTGTCCATTACAACAGCAAACTCTTTCGGAGTGACAGGGATGGTACAACAAGACAAGAATTCAGAATAGTTATTTAGAAAACCTTACGAGTTGAATAACTGTTTTACAAAAAGAAGATTATTGTTAAACCAATTCTGAAAAAATATAGATTTGTTTTTTAATAATATACAGGTAAAACTTGAAACATTAGCATATTGTGCAAAAGTTCATTTATTTCAGTAATTCAACTTAAAAGGTGAAACTAATATATTATATAGACTCATTACATGCGAAGTGAGGCCTTTTGTCTGTAGATGTCATCTAACTTGTTAGATGCCGTTAGATCTACCGTTTAATATGTTTGAGCTAAGAAGAGCAATTACGAGTGCTTGTTAGACCACTCTAGGGAAAGATAGTGTATGTTATGGAATGTTGGCACACATGACAGATAGTGCACTGGACATGGTGTTGGGATTGTTAATAAAGTCTGGGATATTGGCCAACTTCCTTTAGCTTGGAAACAAGCAATAATAGTGCCCATTCCAAAACCAGGAAAAGATCAGTCAGACCCTTCTAGCAAAAGACCTGTTGCATTAACTTCACATTTATGCAAAATTATGGAACGAATGGTCACCGAGTGGTTAACATATTTCCTAGAGAGTAAAGCTCTTCTGTACCCATACCAAAGTGGGTTTCATAGGGGTCGGAATACAATGGGATTCAGTATTGTGCTTAGAATTAGATATCAGGAAAGCACAGACCAACAAAGAAATATTGATAGCTGTATTTTCTGAGGTAGAAAAAGCATATGATATGCTCTGGAAAGAAGGGTTACTAATTAAGTTGAAGTCATTGGGTATTGGTGATAAAACATATAATTATGAATTTTTTTATGAACTTTTTATTTGATAGGAAAATACAAGTAAGAGTAGGCGCAGAATATTCCAGTGTATATAAGGTGGAGAATGGGACTCTTCAAGGTAGTGTGTGTAGCCGGCTGTTATTCAACATAATGATAAATGACATTTTCTCTCAGGTTGAACAAAGCGCAGGGAAATCTTTTTACACAGATGACGGGGCTCTGTGGGTAAGAGGCCACAATGTTTGCACGTCAGTAAGAAAATACAAGCTGCAATAGTTGCTGTGTAAAAATGGGCAAATAAATGGGGATTCAAAATATCTGTAGCAAAAACACAGGTGATTTGTTTTTCAAGGCGGCATAAAGTCACACCAATTTCCATGAAGTTACATGAACAACAACTTGAGCAAAACAGTTTGGTTTGATGAGAAGCTCACATGGAAAATTCATTTAGACAAAGTTGAGATCAAATGTAAAAAGGTCATCAATATACTTTGTTGTCTGTCAGGACAAGAGTTGGGAGCAAGCAGAGCAGCTCTACAAAATATATATACAGTACATGCAGGTGCAGCAGTTTATATCCCAGCAAGTGAGTCATATATTAAGAAAAGAATATCAGATCATGTGTCAGTGTATACCACGGAATTGACTGCAATATTACTGGCCCTGCAGTAGATAGAAGAGAGGGGAACAAATAATACTGTTATTGCATCTGATAGGTTGTCTGCACTTATGAGTATTAAATCTGGCAAATCATCAGTTAAATCCAATATCATCAATGACATACTCCTTATATTATACAGGATGGAGCTAAAGGGCTTATCCACATGCTTCCTTTGGGTTCCTGCTCATGTTGGTGTGAAGGGAAATGAGCGAGTGGATATTCTGGCCAAAGGAGCACTCAGAATCAAATATGTAGACCTAAAAACCCCATTAACTAAAGATGAAGCTAAGACATTTATCAGGACGTATGTACAGTCAGTTTGGCCGGAGCATTGGGACAATAGTGAAACTGGAAGGCACCTATATAATGTACAGAGACAGGTTGGTGCTGGGAGGACGGTGGGCTGGAAACGTAGGGAAGAAAATTTAATTGTTTGAGAATACGACATCCAGGTCTCATCCTTTCGTTATATAAAATAGGCAAGCACCCAACTGGAAAATGTATATATTGTAACCAACCAGAAACAGTTGAACATGTTCTCCTTCAGTGTAGGAGATCAAGAAGGAACGCCTCTTTCAGTCATTAAGGAAGGCAAAACATCATGATGTCTCATTGACAGGTATCTTGGGGAAAACAGCAGGCCAGATATATTGTCATATAATTAAGTTTCTTAAAGAAACTGAGTTAGATAAAATAATTTAATTTAATTTTTGTTTGTTTGTGTTGTGTTTTGGTTATTTTATTCATTTCCTGCTTAATCTCTCGTTCCGTAGTCCAGTTGGTGGCGGTAATGCACCGTTAAACTGGTTAACCGCCATTAAACCCTAAAGAAGAAGAAGATGCAACAACAACAGCAGCAGCAGCAGAAGAAGAAGAAGAAGACGGCGGCGGCGGAGAGTCCCAAGTGAGAGCTGCGTGGAACAGAACCAGGAGACCCTAAGGTTAGTAACTGTGTGGCCGCTACGGTTTGCTGTCTTCGCCGTCGTGTGTTGGTATCGTGTACTGTCTCTTGTATTGTAGGCTAACAGTTAGCATCAGCCGAGTCACAGCTGGTAACGGAACGATGCGGGGTAGCTGAAACGTGGCTGGTGTGTGAGCTGCAGCTGTG
>NW_024044266.1:0-18062 GCF_014851395.1 Micropterus salmoides
AGCCAAGCCTAAACCCAACAGGAAGTCGGCCATTTTGAATTTTACGTCAAATTTTGGATGATTTACACACTTCGTACTTTAACGAACTCCTCCTAGGGATTTAGTCCGACCGACCTCAAATTTCTGCTGTGCCTTCTAAAGGCATTGAAGATGAAAAGTTGTGCTATTGCAAGTTTTCGTCAATGGGCGTGTCCGTGGCGTGGCGTCAAAGATCAACTCTTCGCCTGACACAGGAAGTTGTCGTAACTTCAGTGTACATTCTCACATCTGCCCAAACTGTACATGTAGGATGAGAGTCCCGCCCTGAACACATGTACATGCTGACATTCACACCACAGTCATAGCGCCACCTGCTGGCAACAGAAGTGACTTTTAACGAAGCAGCCCCCGCCGCACGTTTCACCTACGTGCACGAATTTTCTGTGGTACGTGTATCTTGTCCACGCACAAAAAGCCTCTTGGAGCGATGCCCTAAAATCAACAGGAAGTCGGCTATTTTGAATTTTACGTCAAATTTTGGATGATTTACACACTTCGTACTTTAACGAACTCCTCCTAGGGATTTAGTCCGACCGACTTCAAATTTGTGCTGTGCCTTCTAAAGGCATGAAGATGAAAAGTTGTGCTATTGCGAGTTTTCGTTCAATGGGTGTGTCCGTGGCGTGGCGTCAGATCAAGTCTTCGCCATGACACAGGAAGTTGTTGTAACTTCAGTGTACATGCTCACATCTGAACCAAACTTTACGTGCTTGATAACTCTCCCACCCCGCTATGGAGGACCGATCCTGACACTGTCAGAAATAATACAGAAATAAATAAATGCTCAATAAATAAATAAGCATCCAATTAAATACACAAAAAAATAAGTAAATAAATAAATGTAGGTAGTAATTAAATTATACAAGGAGACATAATGTATATATTTTAATTAGTGCCTTTACTTATTCACCTTTGTTATAATTACCTTATTTGTTTATTCAACTTTATTTATTACTAATTTTTTTAATGTATTTATTTATGTGTGTTTTAATATTTTTGTCTGTTTTATTCTTCCTTTGTATTTATTTACCTTATTTATTTTCACCCATGGTATTTATTTCTGCCTGTCTTTTTAAATTTTTGTATGCATTTCTGCCTCATTATGCAAATGAGGAGGGGCTGTATCTCAAGGGGTCATCTTCTCTGCTATTGGTGGACCAGTCAGACAGGAGAGCTCCTACTCTGCCTGCAGACATCAACGATCTTGCCCTCACACAGTCAGATGGCTTCCTTCAGTGCGCTGAGGTGTTTAACAACTCTGAAGACAATACTACCAGCAATGTCTTCCTTCTCTTTTCACGTAGACGCTCCGACAGACAGTGCTTTCAGTTTGCTGCATGCATGGACACAGAACTGCGGTATAGGGAGAAGCACACGGTCAGCTGGCTGCAGCTAAATCTGGAGTGCACTCGTATTCAATTCTGTATGGTAAATTCAGTTTTAACGGAGCAGAGCGAGCTGACAGGCAGAGTTAGAGACTTTTTCTGTCTGTTTCTCTCTTTACAAAGACGCATGTTGCAGTCAGAGTCTTCTCTGAAGAGGGCAATGAAGTCTCAGTAGTACCCGATGCGAGCACCACATACAACACAATTTATCAAATTACACAACGGATATACAGTATGAAAATAAGATTGATTGGATTATACTCACAGGAAGTATAAAACCTCTTTCATGGGTCTATTAAAAGTAAAGTAACACAAAAATGTCAGGGAAATTACTTACTTATATTTAAGTACTGCAGTTGTACATTTGAAATACCTTCCTACCTTTCTGATAGGAAGCCTTCTTGAGGTGGTATAAAACATTTCTTCTTATATTCTGATTTGAGTTGTGGACAACTATGACCACATGAATTAAAAAAACATTTCACTGCCCAAGTCAGCTATAACACAAGTCTTGATCATCAGACTACATGCTGTACAGTATTGTGGACAGATTTTGTCCCAGGATTTCTTATGCATTTCTTCTTCTTCGTTGCATGATTTAGATAATAAGGTGAGAAATGGGTCTATTCTGAGTTCATCCTGCACTGCAGCAGCTAATAAAGTCCATTTAATCCCAAAAACGCTTTTCTTTTAGGCAGGCTGGAGCAGAAAACAACTCACCTTTCTCAAGTTGTACAGTAATGTCACATGTGTATGAAGGTGGATCAAACAAGCTAATCTTAAATGTCAAAGTAGAGAGGAGCCTAGTAGGCCTATTTATTTTCATTCATTACACAATATGAATAAGCTATGCAGACAGTTGTAAAGAAAGAACATCTTTTCTTCTGTTCTCTACTTGTTATAGTTACACAGTATTAGGGGTGTGGGCTGTATTAAAAGTATCCACTGTTCTCCCATGCTCTAACACACAGTAACGATGAATGTGTGCTGTTCTCACATTCTTCCTCTGTATGTACACATAAACAACAAGGCAGGGAAATATAAAAGGAATTTATTTTATTGTTTGGGTACATTATTGTTCAGTGTACATGTTCACATCTGAAACAAACTTTACGTGCTTGATAACTCTCCCACCCCGCAGACATCTACACGTCAATACCGATTTATATTCATAGTGGCAAGTGCTATGTAGCTCCACATAGGGGACACAGGAAGTGACATATAGCACATTCATGCGGCGTCGGAACCGCGTAGGAAATTCACAGCCGCACCGGCAGAGCTCCAGAATATGCAACTCGGCCGGTTCACGCGCGGACGCGCTACAAGTGCGAGGGCCCGCCCAACGCTGCTTGCAGCTTTTAATTATCACTCCAAAGCTGTAGCCTAGTCTTAAACTTGTGAGTCTTAAAACTTTAATCCTTCTAGAGTCTGTGTCTCTTCTTCTCTGTCCTCTCTCTTTCTGGTGTAGCATAGGCTGTCCAGGGTGAATTGAGGAATGTGCTCCACCCCCCGCACCTCCCTCTGTTTTCTCAACGAGTCGTGTTGGTGAGTCGTGTTACCCCTACCTCTGTTTTCTCAGTGAGGAGTGTTGTGTGTTTAACTGCCATCCTCAGGTAATCTTGTAGACCAGTTATTAACTATGGTTATCTATAACCCAGACTCCGGATGTTAAAAAACGGTCTGGTTTTATCAGACAGAGTTTGTGAGTTCGTTTTTGAAACAGGAACCTATTTTTATCAGCCGGAGACAAGAGTTTGGAACTAAATAATAATCTGGTTGTACCAGAAGTAACGGCCCCAACCCCTCATCAGTTATCTCCCACATGGAGAGCAGCACTCGGGTGTTTGTTTGTTTTTTTTTGTTTTTTTTTCTTACTTCTATAAGTACCCTACCAGAAATCCAGAGGTCTTCACACTAGTGACCTGAAACCAGAGCGATGACCCTTCAAAGAGAACACGGTACGCATTCAGCCTTTCCTCCGCAACTTACCCTGCCTTAACCCCCTCCACATCCTCGACCTATCAGACCCCCATTAACTCCCCCCTCATGGAGCAGGTAGCCAACACTCCTCCCTTGCAACAGCAAGGGGGAAGTACGACTCAAAATATTGACCCTGTGGCACCTCAAGCAAGAGTCATATCACGACATAGATTCTGTAATTATGAAATACGCCAGGTGTTGCGCTTTCCTTCTCCAACCAATGCAGAGGGTGTAGTGGATTATGCTCAGTTTACAATGGTACACTGGAGCAGGTAGATGCGATTTTACAACAAGCCTTGTCACACAGGAGACCCCAAGATGTGGTCCAGTTGGAGCTAAGAGGGGAAAATCTCCGTTATAATGTATCAGTTATCTTACAGGATGGTGATGTTGACAATTTAGCAGGTTTTGAAAGACTTTTGCTTCGCATTGTACAATCCAATTGGACCATTATGACAGATGGTGATCTAGAACTGGTTCTCCAAGTGATCACCTGCCCTACAGGCGCGGGTAAAAGAGCAATGGTGGATAAAATGTTACAAAGCGAAATCTAAAAAAAAAAACAACGCTTTCTGTACATTGTAGAAAACGAGGGGAATCAGTTGTGTTTCGCCGTCTGTCTGGCTCATCTTCTACATCCCCTCCTCAACGATAGACAGGCTCTCTAATGCGGTAGAGAGATTCAAAACAAAGTGGGAATGGATGATCAGACACCTGTAGCCTTAAGCGACATCACGCGATTTGAACGTGCTTTGGACTGCAAAATTGTAGTGTTTTATAGAGGAGACGACGATAGGGCCCTCTGTAAATTCATGACCAAAAGCCCAAGACAGAGTAAAACCCTATTTTTGTTTCTCTTTCAGAACCACTACTATGGTATAAAAAATCTAAAGGTGTGAGTACTGTTACACAGGGTACAACTGTGTGCTGAGTCACCGATGCCCTGCTCATTGTTCCGTTTGCTATGACCCTACCTGTAATCAGAAGGGGTTCCAACCTGTTGTGTAAAGAGTGTAACAGGACATGTCGTTCAGAATTCTGCCTGACAAAGCACAAAGAGCCTACAGAGAGGCCCAGAGCCAAAAAATTTGCCAGCACGTGCTCGTTGTACAAAAATGTAACAAATGTGCACAGCTTTACTACTCAGCGATGAGTGGTGAAGGTAAACCACACACATGTCCTGCGGTGAAGTGTAAAATCTGTGGTGAGAATTTGACCTCTGACGTTACAGATAAGAGTGAGATGCACCAGTGCTACATCCAGACACTACCACCTGAAACAAAACACACAGAAAAATTGGTGTTTTATGATTTTGAAACATACGTCAATGAAAATGGCGTTCACATACCCTTTTTGGTGTGTACAAAAACGTTAGATGGCAAAACATGGAGCTCTCAAGGCAGAAATTGTGCCAACGAGTTTCTCATGCATTTCAGACGCCCTCTGTACAAAAATGCTGTGTTTATTGCTCACAATGCTCGAGGTTTTGACTCCTACCTACTCCTCAACGCTATGCTTGAACAAGCATTAAAACCCTCTTTGATTTTGCAAGGTTCAAAAGTCATCTGTATGACAGATCCTGATTTTAATCAAAAATACATTGACTCACTGTCCTTTCTTTCCATGCGTTTAGCAGATATGCCAAAAGCTCTCGGTTTCGATGACAGAATTAAAGGCTATTTTCCCCATAATTTTAGCTCACCTGCCCATATGACCTACACAGGACCCAAAAATGTACGGTACAGAACGCATGACGACGGTACAGCTGAAAGACTTTAACACCTGGTACGAGACGGCGCGCCGCGGTACATTTGATTTCATGAGAGAGGCCCGCCTCTATTGTGAAAATGATGTTGAGATTCTCGCAGAGGGATGCAAGCTGTTCAGAAAACAGTATATTGATGAAACAGCGGTTGACCCGTTTAGCCGTGCGACTATAGCATCTGCATGCATGAAAGTGTTTGTGACCAACTTCCTTCCTCCTAAAAGTTTGGCCATCCCCGACCCCGATAACTACACACACAAAGTTCAAAACGTATTCGAACGCAGGCATTCAGTGGTTGCAATGGGTGGCGAGCACCGAAAACATCTTCATTCAACATGCTTTAAATGAGGGGGAAAAACAACTAGGAAAATACTTTGTAGATGGTTTTGCAGAGATCCAAGGTGTGAAATATGTATGGGAGTTTCTAGGATGTTTTTTCCATGGCTGTCCGAGTTGTTTCAAAGCTCATGAGACCAATCCTTTGACCGGCTACCCTTTTGAGTAGTTGCATTCGAGGTGCGAGGAGAAATTACGTGAGTTACAGGCCATCCCCAATGCTAAAGTGATTGTCATGAGAGAGCACACATGGACCCAGATGAAAAAATCACATCAGGGGTTAAAAGATTTTCTCAATCAGTATAAAGCTCCTCAACCTCTCTCACCCCGCGAAGCTTTGTATGGGGGTCGAACCTGTGCAGTAAAGTTGAGACACACTGCGGGTGCTAATGAAACGGTAGACTACTTTGATGTGACATCGCTGTATCCCTATGTCAACTGTAGCTTTCCCTATCCTTTAGGGCACCCAAAAATAATCTACAAAGATTTCAAAGAACCCCAAAGCTACTTTGGAATAATCAGAGCCAAAAATCAGGGTTTATTTTTTCCTGTTTTGCCATATAGAACTGCTGCCGGTAAACTTGTCTTCACACTCTGCCGAACGTGCGCTTAACTTAATTTTCAGGAGGGTCCATGTCAACACAGTGATGAGGACAGAGCGATGACAGGGGTCTGGGTCACTCCTGAATTTAACAAGGCCTTGGAGATGGGGTATCGGGTAGCTGAGATCACAGAGGTATGGCAATTTGATAGACAGAGCGACTCAATTTTTGTTCAGTACATGCACACTTTTCTGAAGGGTAAACAGGAAGCTTCAGGTTACCCCCCTGAAGCCAAAGATCAGGCAGCCCGAGAAAAGTACATCAAGGACTATCAGACCAATCAGGGTGTTTTGCTGGATGCGTCTAAAATTCATCCGAATCCTGCAAAAAGACAAGTCTCCAAATTATGTCTCAACACATTCTGGGGGAAATTTGCACAACGCTCGAATCAGACACAGACTAAACTAATCACTGACCCTGAAGAGTTTTTTAACTTTATGTTTTCTGGAAAATATAAAGTTAAATACTGTTCCTTTGTCAACGACAAAACAGCATTGTTGCAGTGGAGTTATGGTGAGCAATGTATTGCCCCTCCAAACAAGGTAGACAACGTCTTTATAGCTGCTTTCACCACAGCTTATGGGCGTCTAAAGTTGTACAGTTATTTGGAGCAGCTGCAGGAGAGGGTCTTGTATTATGATACAGACAGTATTATCTATGTCACAAAAGAGGGGGAGAGATGGCTTGACCTGGGTAATTACATGGGAGATTTGACTGATGAGTTAGATGGTGATAGCATAAAAGAATTCGCGGCCGCGGATCCTAAAAGTTATGCATACCAGACTCGTAACAACAAAGTAGTACTTCGTGTAAAGGGTATCACTCAAACGCATGATTGTTGTGAACAAGTTAACTTTAACAGTGTCAAACAGTTGGACAATGAGTGTCATCATGTTGACTCAAAATGTATTTCACCGTGGAAAGCACAGTAGGACAATTAGTTTAAATAGTAACTATTTGGTTTTGTTTAAAAACCCTCGAGATAGATTACAGATGAGTATATTAGCTCAACAAATATTTCCCGGACGAAAAGCCTTTTTCTTGTTGCCCAGAAACTTACAGACTAAGATCAGGAGTACTGCCCCACCAGTGGCCTGTTGTCTATCTTCCCAAATCAAGTCCTGATCCAACATGTCAGCACGTTTAAAAAGGAATGCGCCTTTACTGAGGGCTTTATGTCACGCCACGCCTCTAAAGCGTAAAGATATTCTCAACAATTGCTCATCGGACTTTCTTCAGTCAAACTCAAAAAACAAAAGAAAATTATAAGGTTGCTGGCTAATAAAAAAACAAGTCTTAAAACCAAACATAAGGCTCTGACAAAACAGTCTGGAGGCTTTCTGTTACCTCTTCTTTCAACAATCCTTCCTGTCATTTTGGGAGGGGTAATTAATAGTGTCAGAAAATGTTTTTGGTGACGCCTCAGCAACTAAACCGGCTGAATCATTCTGTACCATCTGCATCCAACGCTGAAACAATGAGACATACGGTAGAAAATGATTTGGATGAAAAAATGAGGGCAATACTAAACGAGGATGGTATGAACGCTTATGAAAAAATTATGAAATACAATGCCCTGCTGCAAAGATACCTAGCTCTGGTCAAACAAGGAGAGAAGGAAGAACGCCACATTACTCTGACAGTAGCTAAAGATTCTGAGGCACTGAAGCAGCGAGTAGAAGGAGAAGAAGAAGAAGAAGAAGACAAGAAACTGGATGAAACAGCAAGGGAGGTTGTACAAAACTTGCCGGCTCGCTATCGTAACAATGCACAGTACATCATAAAGAAATTAACCAAGAGCCGAGGTGGGTGGACTCCCAGGGGAGAGTTTGTGTATAACGGAGATGTTGTGAAAGGTTCACACCTGCTAGACTTGTTTAAAAGTCTGACCGTCTCCCTTAAAAAATCCCAGCCTCCTAAGGGTTGGACAGGTTTTTTGAATACTTTGTCAGAACTCAACTTCCCTTTATCAATGATGAGAGACCCTCAAGCTCGAGAGCAATATAGGCAACTTCAAACGTTAGGACTCCGGGAAGATGAGGAGGAGGTGATGTCCCTCCCGATAAAGAGGGGAAGAAGGAAAAAGCAGACACCCTGTGCCCCTCGCAGGGATGGAGAGGATGATGAGACACCGCCCTTACTATTCAAGAAGGGAAGAAAACACAGACGAGCATCTTTAACCCCCCAGTGGGAAGAGGTGGAAGCCTCGCCACCCTCAAGAAGAGAAAAAAGAAAGAAACTCACGCCCCTTGCTCCACGATGGCTTAATTTTAACCCATAATAAAAACGATTCAAGCTAAAGTTATTTGTCTCAAGATTCATCTTTATTTATAACTTGTAACAGTCTTTGAACATTTGTAAAGAACAAACTGTGTGGTGAAAAGATGCGGCTCTTTGTTGCCTCATACAACGTTGATATTTTTTCACAAAATTTGATACCATAGAATCATTTCTTGTAAAATCATCATGATACAAAGACAGCACATTCTCAAAAGATAGACCGCAGGCTCGATGACACAAATAGAACACACAATGCTGACCACATGTGGTAGACAGTGTATGCTGAAACTGATGTGTATGATATGAAATGGTTTCACAGCATTTTTTTAAAAATTCCAAGATACTTTTGGGGTAATGTGAAAACTCTGGTGAGAATCCAAAAGAATCAAAAAAGCTAGCTTTCTGACCTTCCTCAAGAGTGAGCGCCAACCAGTGCTCCCCAGGCTCGTGTGCAGGGTGGGTGTTAACTATCATGTAAGCAGGTAGTCTAAAGGACTGTCTCAGTAAAGGTAACTGATCCGAAGCCCACACGCCACAAAAGGAATCTCCAAGTAAATGTCGCAATATTCCTTCCAATTCATGGTTGTTCATATTGCCTTAGTAATAGTCCACCAACACTTGTCGTTTTGAATTTATTTCCAGAATAGATTCGTAACACGTGTAAACAATGAGAGTTGTGGTATGAGGTAAGGGCACTCGGAATCTCATTTCAAGTCTTAAACTCCCGTTGGAAATGGTTGACAAAGCGTCGCTGTCTTCACTGGCATTGAGGTTGAAAACAAACAAAGAGTAACCTTGCTGAAATTCTTCCCGGTTGATGCTCAGAGGTAAATCTTTTAGATGTCTCCCTGTGGCGGTAAACATATTATAAAATTCTCGGACAGACAACCCGTGGTTAAATTGAGGCTGGAAAGCTTTGGCTGGGACTTGTCTCCCGTCCTGACACAATGCCATGTATTCTACATCATTGTGTATAAAATTGAAGGGTGACAGGTCTCTCTTTCCTGTGAAGGCTTCGTGGTTTACCATGGCAATAACTAGATATTTAGGTAACGTTCCTAGGAAGAGATTTTCTTGGTTGCATATCCGTGAATTTGCGGGTATAGAATAGGTTTTGACATTCACACGGAATAAGGGGTAGAGGGCATTGCCCCTCATTAAGGCCGATGCATGACCTAATCGCACTGCTGGGGATACAGTGACTTTCTTAACAAACAGAGAGGTCCCCAGTATTTTTAATCTGTAAGTACTGGCAGCCCCAGCCATGAGAGAAAAGGCATCGCTAGCCCTGGTTAGCTTAATTCTTAAATCCACAGAGTTCAGGAGAAGCCTCTCGCTGAAAAAAATGTCACTATGAAGAGGGCCCAACAGGTGTACCTCCTTAGATTCTTCACTGAATTGAGCTCTCTGTACTAATCCTTTGTTTGGCCCATCATCTATCACAACTGAGTCCATAGACCCCGCTGTGTCTTTGTAAAATAATCCGGCGGTGAACTGGCTTTTTAGAGTATCTTCAGAATAGTTGAGCAGGGTTTCGATCATTGCTCTGTAGGGGTGCGTAGCACTGGACTGTGAAATCAGTCTATCTCCCAAAATAACGTCGCATTGGTTGAAGATTGTATTTAGGGGATAATTGATGAGACCCACAGAGGCATCATCAGCCAGGTCTGATCCATCCGCATTCGTAATTTTCAAACGCAGGTGTAACAGGGTGTCGTTCAAATCCAAATATTTTTCCCCATCACCGGGGATAAAGAATTCAACGGGACCTCCATCAGTAATGGCTGACAGAGGCATGACTTCTGTGTAAATCTTTTCATCGATGGAGAGCTGTATCATAGGAGCTGAAAATAAATCCAATTCCCCCATAGTGCATTCGGCCGATTTGTGATGTAAAAGAGCCATCTTTTCTAAAATATATCAGAGGCCCTTCTGCTAGTGTGCTTCCTCTTGGTCTTACTTTTTTCAACTAATCTTTTTCTTTTTGTATGCCCTGCTTTTACACGCCGCCCTGGCGGTCTCTTCCTTGCTCTTCGAGCCAACACCATCATGCTGCCTGATCCTTCTTGAACACCTTGGGCCGAGCGATCACCTAATTTACCAACGGTGTGGGTTATCACCTCTGAGGCTATGTTTTTAGCGGCTGATTTAAGATGAGGCTTAGCAATGGCAAAACCTCTTTTCATCAGCGGCGCAAGAAAACGAAATAATTTTGAGAATATAGACCCTATGCTCTCCCGTACATCACGGGAGCCCCGCTAAAACCGCCCCCTACTTAATTTTCATAATAGCTCACAAAACGGTGAGGATCGCGGGTATGGTGTATCATTTTGTCACAGAAGATGCAAAGTTTTTGAAGGTCTAAAATGGAGTTTCACAATAGTCTTTCCAAAGGTAAACTTCACCGGTGTATTTTGATCCGTTTTAATCTCTATGTGAATGTTTTCAATGTGATTCTTGATCACTGGAAGGTAGCAGGGGGGATTAAAATATTGTGTGATGACGTCCCCGTATGTTCCTTGTATATCGATCGTTCTCAAGAGCGGAGCATATGTATCGCCAACCAGCTGATGTCGAACCAGATCACTGTAGACATATAGATGGGACATACCAGCTTTTATATCTGCTGGGTAGGGTGCCATCCTCTGATTGAACTGTAACCATTTCCCCGGTTCAAACCCCAACATGTAAGCAACAGGAGGATAAAAACGGAGGTGAAATTGCCCCCCTGCCTGAAATTCAAATTTCTTTTGAATGGTACTAAAGAGAAAATAAATATCGGAGCCAATTTTTCTAAGAAATGCATGCAGCTCGAGCCTGAGCTGTTCTATGTTGTGATAATATCCTCCCCTTAACCTCTGACAGTGGACCTCACTGTCTGACTCTCCTTCTGAGGGTTTATTCCTCCAATCAAAGTAGGCATCCCCATTAGATATGTTAAACCAGGTATGCGGATATGAAATCTCTGTCAAGGCCACTTGCCACCTTTCAACCACTGACACTTTTAAGTCACTGGCCGTTGCAAAATGATTAATACCTTGTTTTGTCATTAATCTTTCAAAAGTCTTGTTAAAGAATTCTTTACCCGCATCCATTTGTAACTTTTCAGGGCTCCGGCTGTCTTTTAAAATAGACTCAAATGCCTTAGACCTCCACCCCTGTTTTTTTCTTCAAGGCTCTAGCATATGCCCGTTTGGAAAAAACATCAATTACTGTTAATAAATAATTAAAGCCATCATTGTGTTCAGCCAAAGCCTGCATATCGCAAAGATCCGCCTGAAACTGATTTAGGGGTTGTGGTACAAAACTCTATTTCTTACAAAATGTATCCTGGCAGGTTTATGCAAAGTATATGAATCCTGCTCAGATAAAAAATCTTTGACGCATTCTACATTTACTTTTTTTCCCATTTTATCCTGTAATGCTCTATGGAGTCTGTCTACTCCGCCAAAACTAGCCGGATGTGATGGATTATAATACACTTTTTTCATAATTCGTTTTTCAGACATGTTTCGTGCTGCTCTCTTTGAGGGTATTTGAAAACAACAACGGGATACAAGGGTCTTTATGATTTTTTATTATTATTAGTTTTCACAAACATCATCCTCTCGACACAGTCAATACACTCCCTCCTACAATATGGTAAATATTATTATGCAATCTTATCACTTCAGTCAAGGTCATTTTTATTTATTTTTTAAATTTTTTTACACAATAACTCCAAAATCAACAATATGTAACATATTTTCTACAATAATTACCCATTATGAATTAATTTTTCCCTTCCAAAAGTCCGCAACTTCATTCATCTCCTTGATCTTGGCCTCATCTTCTCCGATCAACATGTCATACAATTTGTCAATTTTCTCACCGATGCATCGTGTCATTTTGAGGTTGTGAAGAAAGGCCTCGGTAGCACCATGGACCCTGTATACAGACACGTGGATGTTTCGCGCATGAAGCGCCCGTTGAATGGTAGCAATGAAACGATCCGTCCAGGGCCGCTTTAACACCTCATCATAATGCCGCCGGAGGAAGTAGTCAGGCATGTCAAACAGGCACTCGTGTTGCATCTGGCTCGGGTGTTCCGTCTTACAACCGTTACAAATGGAACTTCTATATCTATATAGAACTTTCTTCAGCAGTCGAAGCACCACAGTTTTCACTGTGTTCACAAACACGGCAGAGAGCACCCCGTCAGGCTCATCTGTTCTTTTGGGAGAGTCTGGTGGTGAGGCGCACGGAGTCGAGGATGTCGAAGAAGGAGAAGAGGGCCAGTAGGGTGATGGAGGTGGTGAAAGAGGGGAGATGCAGCCAGAGTCCGTGTCTAGCATGAAAGGGGTCCCTGGCAGCCCTGCTAGTGGTGGTGGTGAAGCAGAGGGACTGGAAGTGGTGCCCTGGGCCTGCTGTGTTGCTGCTGCTGATGCAGGATTAGTATCGGGGCTCTCATGCTCTCGATCCGTACACACCAAGTAGGCATATTGCTCATGCTAAATTGGGTCATCACCAGATGTGTTGTAGAAGGGGTAGTTGTCTCCTCTGACCCCGGATGTGGTAGAAGAGGTAGAGAGTTGCTTTTTCTATGAGTCTGCTGGCTCGAAGACATGGTATTTCAGATTTAGTCCTCCTTTAAATTGTGTTTTCTTAGGGGCGGGCTTAGGGGGCGTTGTTGGAGGAGGAGTCTTCTGCGGTCTGACTTTTTTTGAAGAGATCTTTTAGCTTTTCTGCTTTTTCAAACATCATTTCCATCCAAACCTCGACAGGTATCCTTAATGAAGTCTGAAACACGCCACATTCAGTATTGAAATACTGCAAGACAAATTCATCCAAGGCTTCATCTCCTTCACTCTTCTGATGGCTTGCACGGTAGAACCATCTACCGGAAGCTGAGCTTTTTGTCTCCCAAACACTACAGGAAACAATTTTTTTAGGAACAAACACGGGTGGAACTTCCTGCTTGATTCTCACAGTTGTTTGAGTCTGCTTGTCTTTTGTAGCAGGTTCCTCGGACGTCGCGGCTTTGAGATTGTTTAAAACCAACAGAGTCAGCACAGCCCAGTCCGTTGATGTGAGCGTTGCTTTTGCTGTGAGGGGTCCAAATGTTTCACCTTTCTCCAACTGGTAAAAACAAAGTTCGTTTACATCATAATTGAATGCATACCCCCAGACACGTCCTGAATCTAAATTCCATTCCTCATGAAGTGTATCGGGGGGCGGCGTCTGGATCCGACTCAAGTACAACACTCGTTTCTTTGGGGCTCCTCCTGGGGTTGAGTTTTGATAACTCGTTACAGGTGTCTGGCTGATCATCTTCGAATTGGCTGCTCTCTTGCTCATCTTTAGGTTGTTTTGGAATAGTTTTGTTATATGTTTCTGAATGACTAAATGGACTCCTTTTATTTTCACAGACTCCCATCATTGGTCTATGGTAACCCCTCCTAGTCTCTTATCATTGGCTCATGGAAACTCTGCCCACCCCCTTATTTTGTATGTGATGGCATGTGGGAGATAACTGATGAGGGGTTGGGGCCGTTACTTCTGGTACAACCAGATTATTATTTAGTTCCAAACTCTTGTCTCCGGCTGATAAAAATAGGTTCCTGTTTCAAAAACGAACTCACGAACTCACGGAAATAGCTGTCAAAAATGAGTTTGATGGAATGTCATGTCTACTTCTCTCTAAGGTGATTTACTCAAAATACAGTGAAAGTAACTCTGAGAATCGCAAGGCACTATTCCTTTCCAGCATTTTCAATGACAGAAAAAGAATCTTCAAATCATTAATGAATGCATTAAAACTTGGTGTAGCTTTTAAAAATCTACACTTATGAATATAAATTATAAATTATTTTGCTATGAAGAAGATATTATTACACAAAACCTCAATGTCTTTGTTTTCCGTAAAACAACCAAACTTCACCTTATGGTAATCAAACACAGGTATTACATTCTTTGTACCTAACCAATCAAATATTTTGTCCCACAACAATTTAACGACATTACAGCTGTAGAAAAGATGTTCCTGATATTCAGTATATATCAGTCTGACAAAACGTACAAACATTACAATCTAAATTAAATTACTTACTCTTAGGAATTCATTACATGGATAAATATCATTAATTGTTTTGAAATGAACCTCTTTCATTTTAGGAAACAACGGAAATGATAAAAATCTAGTTCGAACCTTGACAGTGTCTACTCTTGAAAGTCTTTCAGACAAAACCTTTATTTTCACAGGTAGAGGAAAACAGTCTTTTCTCATCAATGACCTCAAAAATTTGTTATCACATTTACTATCTAAGAAATTATACTTATCCACAAAGAGATTAGCAGATGTAGGTATCACAGCAGAGTATCGTAACATTCCTTTTATCTGGTTTATCAAAGCCTTAGGAATGGCATTGAGTACTATGGAATATTGTCTAATTGAGCAATCCAAATTAAATTTTGTTTTAAACTCATCATGACATACATACAACATATTCCCATATTCATCCATTAGATGTATTATAGCCCACACTCCTTTTTCCATCCAATCTATATAAAATTGTGTTTTCCTCTTGTGTAAGATGTACCTGTTGTTCCATATTGTAGCCTTATGAGGGGAAAAATTATGCTTATACATCATTTTACAATACAGTAATACCTGCATATGATAATCTGATAACTTAAATGGCAACTTTGATGGGTCAAAATCACATTTTGTATTTGATCAGAATCTTTCAAAAAGAGTACTGTGTCATCTGCTAATTGTGTTATTATCAAGGGATTACCCATAACATCCAATGGTTTTATAGTTTTATCAGTTTTAATATACACTGCTAACAGCTGTTAAAATAAAAAGAAGAGGACTAACTGGGTCTCCTTGTCGTATTCCCCTTTCAACATTGAATCTCCTCCTTGCATTGAAGTTCCTGTAGGAAGTGAGACTGCACTTGTTATACCCTTGTACAACATAGCCTAAATAGATTTTTTCCCAAACCCAAAATATTGTAGTGTCTGTAAAATAAAGGGGTGTTCCAATCTGTCAAAAGCTTAAAAAAAATCCAAAATAATACAGTCATCCTCCACCAAGTATGCATAGTCCAACAGATCTAAAATAAGCCGGGTGTTGTTATGTATTAAGCGATTCTGAAGAAAACCTGACTGTGTTTCACTGACAATTTTATCCATAACACTTTTAAGCCTAGAAGCCAAAGCACAAGTAAATATTTTATAATCAACATTAAGTAAAGTAATCGGCCTTAAATTATCTATAATTGTTTTGTCTTTGTTTGGCTCTGGGATTAATGTTATTATACCTTGTTTCATTGTTGTTAGTAGCATATTACCATTTAAACATTCTTTCAGTGTTTCAAAGAGTAATTCTCTTACATCAATCCAGAAAAACATATAAAAGTTAGTTGTTAACCCATCCAGACCTGGTGATTTCCCCAGAGCCATTTTCTTTATAGCAGTATCAAGCTCCCCAATACTTTAGTCAGCGTCACATGTCCTTTTAAAGTCTGGGTCAGTTTGAGGGATATATGGTTGTAATGTTTTAAACATTTTTTATTAAACATTCATAAAATATTTAAATCTTTAAATATTTGAACTGTTCTGACTGCTTTTTCATTCTTTAAACCAAATAAAGTATTATAATGTTTAATTTCTATCTTTAAAAGAGTTAATTGTGGTTTCTTCTTCGACCATTTACACTTGTGAATATAAAACTTTCCATACAAAATAAAGAGGTTCAAAATATATCTTCTTTTACAATCAATATCATTCTTGTCATAAAAAAATATCTCTTTTCTGCAAAATAATAGTTGAACCAGTCAATGTCTTAAAGAAATATTCCAAGTCTAACCAAAATAATTTGGTACAAACGCAATCATAAAATAAATGAGATAGTTTCAGCTTCACCAATGCAAAACACACACTTTTCCACAACATCTTTCATGAACCTTGAGATCACCTGATTCACAGGATAAATCAAAGGTATAATTTTAAATGAGACTTGTGATGTTCCAAACTGACTTCCATTTAACATTTTCTATTCTTCCAGAAAAGCTTGGCAGGAGGAGTTGTGGGTTCCTGGCAGAGTCTCCTTAGAAAATTATTGGAGCATTTTTTATCTGTGAAGCATACACGGTTTAACATAAGAGTACCTTTAAGTTGTGGATGCAAGTTAAACATGCCACCTCCTTGTATTAATCTCAAAAGACCAGAAGGTATTGCATCGAAAACAACAGTGAATTCTTTAGGTGTAACTGGAATTCTGTATTTCCTTAGGAATTCTGTATAAGAGAACAAGTGTCCATTTTGATTGTCATTAAAAAATAAAGTTTTATTTTTAAATCTGATTAAATGAAAATTCCAAATTAAACATGTATGGGGTGAAAAGTTATGTTTGTAAATAATTAACCAGGACAATAATGCTTGTTTATGATAGTTGGATAGAGCAACAGGAATCTTATTTATGTCAAAATTGCATTGCAGGAGGAATTCAATACCACCTAGTTTTTCAAAAATAAATTCTACACACAGAGCACTGAGTGTGCTCTTCTGTTTCTGTTTGCTCACAGTGAAGGGCATCACTTTGTGTTGAAAAGTGGTGGGGGCATAAAGGCTTTGATTAGGGACGTGATGATACAAATGTGTCACGAGACTTGACAATGGTCAAAAACAAGATGAGAACATTTTTATTTTTTATGAGAGGCCTTTACAGCCATTTGCAGACTGCGATAACGTGAGCCGCCGAATGCGAAACCTTGGTCCAGCCAGCCGCCGTCTGCAGTGTTATTATGGTAAGGACGGGGTGTGTCTCCTCGACTCCTCGACTCCTCGACTCCTCGATCCTCGATCCTCGATCGTGTGACCCAGAAATCGATCTCAGCACGCCATCTTGAAGGACATCTCAATTCTTAAAATGCACATCGAGGAGGCTTGCTGGAGGAGCTATGAGCGAGGATACATCAGTGTATCCTTTGCGAAAGTCTTTTCAGCCACTGTGATGTTTACAAGAGGCGTGAAAAGCAGCTGGACCAATCCACAGCCGGAGCAGGACGCTGCAGTGTTCTTGTTGTATTCATAAGTTGTATCAGTTAAGCCTATTAAAAAGAATCAAATGCGCGATCAAACTTTCTGCCCTTCATCGTTTGTGTAGCACCTCATAAAGCGCTGTTCTAACCGCATTCCTAAATGGCATTTCACTTTGATATCCTTGATGTTGTTATTGTTGAATGTGATGCAGGATTGTAAAAATGAACAGTAAATAGCGGCTAGGTGAAGCGTCTCCCCAGTGACACATCTCATAAATTTATAATAATAAATCTCCCAACACGCCGACAGGATCAGTCAGGATCAGCCGTCCTCCTGATCAACCCTGAGCTCCATCAGAGTCTAAATGTGGATTATAGAAGCTGAAAGTTTAATTCTGTTTCCTCTCTCTGTCCTGTCAAGTTTATTACTGCAGGTTTTCTCTGTTTTGTCCCACGGTATTTGCTGTGACATTACTGCACGGATGGAAACGTTTAAATGACTGACAGCAGCTGTTCTAATCATCAAAGTAAATCATTAACATTAATATTATACATCAATATAACACACAAGAAAGAAATCGCCTGGATAGCTACAGGGACGGAGAAGGAAGGACTGATGATGATCTCCTGTTTACAGACAAAAGGCGCA